>NC_139713.1:25823158-25983158 GCF_964188405.1 Protomyctophum parallelum
GGTGGGCGCTGTCTCAATAAGTGGGCGAGAATTTGTAGTCCCCGTGTGTCTCTAGAAACTAATGCCTATACCGATGATGTCACTGGTAGGTGGGTTTCTGAACTGAGAGACAGAGTGAGTAGACATAAATAGTACCATATTATAATGAGCATTAGTGAGGACCATTTATATGAAGATAGGTTGAAAATGGGTGAAGTGCTCATTGAAGTGCTTCTTCCCACCAGGGTTCGTACATGTGTGGTGAGTGTAAGGTGGGTCACCATGGGAACCAGAGCATGGGCTGCTCTCTGCGACGCTCCTGTGCAGCGCTGGGGGTCAACCCATGCGACCCCAACGCTCACTGTGACCTGGAACGCACCGGAGAAGTTTCCTGTCGGGTTAGAATCTGTCCGTCTGTCTGTACGTCTGTCTGTCTGTCTGACCTAGAATCTGTCTGTATGTCTTGTCTGTCTGTGTGTCTGTCTGTCAGACCTAGGCTATTTTCAGCATGCAACCAAGTGTAAAATCAGCCATTACGACTCCATCAAGGCCCCCCCCCCCCCATTTATGTTTTAATCGACTAAATCTACAGTTGATTTATTACTACATTCGCATGCTATTTAGTAGACTAAAACTAGACTAACACTAAAACATATCAGACGACTAAAACATTTTATTTAAAAAAAAATGGATCTTAAGATGGATTCTCTTTCATGGGTCAGTGCAACGTGGGATGGGCGGGGAACGGGAACACCTGCGGCCTGGACTCGGACATCGATGGATACCCAGACTCTGCCCTGCCTTGCATAGATAATGACATCCACTGTAGAGCCGTGAGTAAAAAATAAAAATAAAACATGATCATCAGGTATTATGATTATCCTCCTATGATTATGCTTCGATTGTTATTTAATTCACCCAAAACATATACATTTTGTACCCAAGGATCATATCTTTTGAAAAATGAGGCTTGTTTTGAGCCAAAAAGAAGAATCCGAGATATTACGATTCTAAAAACTGCGTCCCCATAGACAGCATAAGTCTTCTTTTTGTGTTACAGTATGTTGTACAGTATTGTTGTACAGTATGTGTTATAGTATGTTATGTTACGTTATGTTATGTTAGTGGTATGTGTACAGAATACATACATAAAATACACTAGGGAAGGCATATTTGACTATTATAACCACACCTGGGGTCTATTAGAGTAATGTTAACTCCATAGACACATATGTACAAAACAGAAAAAGTACAAAACGATTAGTTATACTTGGCTGTGTGCCGTGTCACACACCGAAAATAACCGACCTTACACACTAACTGTGTGTGTGCGTGTGTGTGTGTGTGCAGGATAACTGTGTGAACACTCCTAACTCGGGCCAGGAGGACGCAGATGGGGACGGTGTTGGGGACCAGTGTGATGAGGACGCTGATGGAGATGGCATCAAGAACGTGGAGGTACGTTCATCACTGTTTGTCATGTGTCACATTGTTACAAGCTCTGTAAATCTATTTGTGCTATGGTTGAATTTGAAATCAAATTCCACCGAATAGCAACGATGTGTGATATCTCGCATTTGATTCATCGTATTTTTAGGGTTGTCAAAATCTTCTTCAAAATAATCACTGTTTAGCTGCCCATTTCTAAATATTCCCAAAATAGGCCCATGTTCGCACACACGCGTGCGTGCGCAACTTTGTACAGATGTAGAGTGTGCTGACTTTTTTGGTGAGTGCATGGTTTTCCTCTCTTGAGGGGAAGCTAGTAGGTGACTGATCAACTTATCCAATTATACAACCAAGTTTGTAGGCTAGATTAAAATTAGTTTGGGGAGTCGAGACGTTTAAATGGCATTAGGTAACAGGGCATTACCCATTTTGGTGGCAGACAGTGTAGTAGGATGTATTTTCCCCATTAGGTTTTTGTCAAATTTAGGGGAAACAATGTCAGAGGTGCTCCCTCTAGTGTTGTGCTCATGGGTGTCTCTCACTCATAGCATACCAGCTTGTCTGCAATTTAGTTTTTAGTGACTGTCACAAATAAACTCACCTGCTACAACAACTGCAACTGATTTAAGAAGTTAAGAATTAAAATAGATTAAAAATAATGTGTGCATTCATTTAATAAATTAATTAATTAGCCCAAGATAATACTAGTAGCAGTATAAAGCACATTGTGTAACATTCATAACATTCTACATCTGGCTCCATAACCAGGGGGTTTCTCTTTGTGTCCGGGCAGGACAACTGTCGCCTGGTCCCCAACAGAGACCAACAGAACTCGGATACTGACTCGTACGGTGACGCATGTGACAACTGTCCAAACGTCCCCAACAGCAGCCAGAAAGACACTGATGGAAACGGAGCAGGAGACACCTGTGACAACGACATCGATGGAGATGGTACGACATTACAATATGTATGATTTTTTTTGTTTGGTTTTAAAACTGTACTCATCTCAGAGGAGAGAACTGATTAAACACATGAATTAATAAATAGTAAAAACACACTTGAAATTGGAACACTGATGATCTTTGTGGGGTTCTCTTTCCAATTGGTTTCCTTGTGTTTTTTCTCCACCAAACAATATCGCTTCAATAAAGGTAGAATCTTGAAATAAACAACAAACAAAGCAGGTGGTCTTCAACTTTGTTTGTTTGTTGTTTTAACTTCCCCCATGCAGGCATTCCTAATGTCCTGGACAACTGTCCTCGGTTCTTTGTGTCTGTGTCTTCTTCCTCCAGGCATTCCTAACGTCCTGGACAACTGTCCTCGGGTCCCCAACCCCATGCAGGCATTCCTAACGTCCTGGACATCACTGTGTCTTCTTCCCCCATGCAGCCATTCCTAACGTCCTGGACATCACTGTGTCTTCTTCCCCCATGCAGCCATTCCTAACATCCTGGACAACTGTCCTCGGGTCCCCAAACCCATGCAGCCATTCCTAACATCCTGGACAACTGTCCTCGGGTCCCCAACCCCATGCAGCCATTCCGAACGTCCTGGACATCACTGTGTCTTCTTCCCCCATGCAGCCATTCCGAACGTCCTGGACATCACTGTGTCTTCTTCCCCCATGCAGCCATTCCTAACGTCCTGGTCATCACTGTGTCTTCTTCCCCCATGCAGCCATTCCTAACGTCCTGGACAACTGTCCTCGGGTCCCCAACCCCATGCAGACGGACCGGGACGGGGACGGAGTCGGGGACGCGTGTGACAGCTGCCCTGATGTCAACGACCCCATGCAGGTCAGAACCAGTGGAGGGGGAAAATACTAAACTTATTTACTTAAGCAAGAGTATCAATACTGCAATGTACTGTAGAAATACTCAGTTACAAGTCAATGGCCGGAATTCAAAATGTACTCGAGTAAAACTACATACGTTTTGGCATCAAAATGTACTTAAAGTACAACAAGTAAAAGTACTAATTGTGCAGAATGTCCCATTTCAAGTTTTCAAATGTATAATAATCTTTTGTAAATAGCAGATCTACAAGCTCACAAAGCGTAGCATTGCGATGCATTGTGAGCTTGCAGATCTGCCATTTTTTTATGGGTTAAAATACCAAATATATCCCATCCTTTTTCTTCATGGCTGGTATGGTGGACTTTAATGGCTAAGCTGCAATAAGTGATTCTGTTTTGTTAACATAAGTTTTACATAGCTCTATAGTCTGATAATTGAACTTTTGTTCATTGGGTCTCCCCTGCTCTCCGGCTCAGGAGAGATAACTTATACAGGATAAAAGACAAACAAGTGAAATTGGAAGTGATGACACAAAGAAATGCGCAGGCAAAACTGGAACACCTGCAATTTTTGCAATACGATGTGGATGGTCTCAACGGGTGTTTATTTAAAACTTCTCGACATAGATGAAGCTCCATTAGAACACTGTGAAAACTATAGGAATCAAATAAATATGACAATTAGAATAAATAGGCCTAAAAAAAAAAGGTCCCATAATTTAACAAACAATAAAATGATTCAACACTTCATTCAATAAAATCAGTGCATTCCAATCAATGACCTTTCAATAATTAAATAATAATTCAATTATAATGCAGTGATTTCACGCGACTTCCACGCGCTACGTCCAACCAGGGAAACTCCCCCCTGTCAGGTGTAAAGGAGCAACTTGGACACTCAAGCATGAAGGAAGCATGAGTTAAGTCCGTTGCTCTCCCCAGGTTGGCGGAGGGTGTGTAGAGCCCAGGATCACATTAGATGATTGACACAGGGGTGAAAAATGGGTTACAAAATCGTGGGATAAAAAATAATAATGCAGTGATTTCATAACTCTATACCTTAGATTCAATTCAACTTATTCAATTCAACAATACAATTCCATTGTGTTTTCAATAAGCCATTTCATTTACATAACAAACAAATACCAAACAAAGAAAACAACAAAGCAGAATAAACCATAACCCAAAATGAGGTACCAAACAATTAACTCTAAAGTAGATCAAACTAAACCAAAAACAAACAAACAATCCTGTACCTCACTCCGCTAACCAGGGGCGCTAGGTTGGTGCAGAAAGCTACTGGAACTCTGGGGTTCAAACATGCACAGCAAGCAACAGGCAGGCACTGTGGACAAATGAACCATTTTAAAGCTGCATGAACATTTTAAGCTGCTTCCGTATTACTTCAACTAGAGTGTGAGTTGTTGCATACAAATGAACACAGACGTTTCATACCTTGCCACAGTTGCCTTCACGGCTTCACCCATGCAGTGCTTCCACCTGTCTCACTCTCTTGGTCTGCTCATGTGTTTGTGACTGAGTGAAGCTAACAGGCTTCAGCTATGTGCACTCTAAACAGGAAGTTGTAAATCAGGTGACAGGAACTATCAAAAGAAACAAGTAGTAACAAAATAAGACAAACAATAAATAAAGAATATAACAAACTTCAAACGAAAGAAATTAGTGCAGAACCAAGGGTCCCCGGCAGTTACAGTTACTTTGTAGATTTTGATTACTATTACAACTATTACAACTACTATGTGTGTGTGTGTGTGTGTGTGTGTGTGTGTGTGTGTGTGTGTGTGTGTGTGTGTGTGTGCGCGCGTGCGTGCGTGGGTGCGTGCAAAGTCTGATCTAGACAACGATCTGGTGGGTGACGTGTGTGACACCAACCAGGATATGTGAGTAATAGTTTATTTTAATATTGCACAATAAGAATCATATTTAAGTAGGGCATTCATTTACAATGATCAATTAAGGAGATACGAGGAGATTTCTGCCTGACAGCATCATCACCACCATCATTTCAGGGATGGAGACGGACATCAGGACACGAGGGACAACTGTCCCCACGTCCCCAACAGCTCCCAGCTGGACTCGGACAACGACGGGCTGGGAGACGAGTGTGATGACGATGACGACAACGATGGCGTCCCTGACGCCACGCCCCCCGGACCCGACAACTGCCGCCTGGTGGCCAACCCCAGCCAGACAGACAACGACGGTGCAGTACACACAACCCCAGCCAGACAGACAACGACGGTGCAGTACACACAACCCCAGACAGACAGACAACGACGGTGCAGTACACACAACCCCAGACAGACAGACAACGACGGTGCAGTACACACAACCCCAGACAGACAGACAGACAACAACGGTGCAGTACAAACAACCCCAGACAGACAGACAACGACGGTGCAGTACACACAACCCCAGACAGACAGACAACGACGGTGCAGTACACAACCCCAGACAGACAGACAGACAACGACGGTGCAGTACAAACAACCCCAGACAGACAGACAACGGCGGTGCAGTACACACAACCCCAGACAGACAGACAACGACGGTGCAGTACACACAACCCCAGACAGACAGACAACGACGGTGCAGTACACACAACCTCAGACAGACAGACAGACAACGACGGTGCAGTACAAACAACCCCAGACAGACAGACAACGACGGTGCAGTACACACAACCCCAGACAGACAGACAACGACGGTGCAGTACACACAACCTCAGACAGACAGACAGACAACGACGGTGCAGTACAAACAACCCCAGACAGACAGACAACGACGGTGCAGTACACACAGCCCCAGACAGACAGACAACGACGGTGCAGTACACACAACCCCAGACAGACAGACAGACAGACAACGACGGTGCAGTACAAACAACCCCAGACAGACAGACAACGACGGTGCAGTACACACAACCCCAGACAGACAGACAACGACGGTGCAGTACACACAGCCCCAGACAGACAGACAGACAACGACGGTGCAGTACACACAGCCCCAGACAGACAGACACCGACCTTACAAAGCACACACTTACTTTACTTCTTTAAAGGTATATTCAGTGATTTCACTTAATTCAAATATCACTTATTTTTTTATTTTGTTGTGATAATCCTCCCTACTATAGAGTGTGCTGGCCATATAAGGAGTTCCTCCCTGTCCCCAGTTAACCCCTGGGGGTCAAAAAACCTTAGGTTTCGTTTTTGACTCTATCCTGATTGGACGAAAGGCTGGGTCCCACAGCCAAAAACGAAACCTAAGGTTTTTTGAGTGAAATCACTGAATATACCTTTAAGTAAAACATTTGAGTAACATTTTCCACCACTGTATCCATGTCCCCTCAGGGAATGGCGTAGGGGACATGTGTGAGACAGATTTTGACAATGACTCAGTGGAGGACAGGATGGACGCGTGTCCGGAGAGCGCAGAGGTGACCATGACAGACTTCAGAGCCTTCCAGACGGTCATCCTGGACCCCGAGGGCGACGCCCAGATAGACCCCGACTGGGTGGTCCTCAATAAGGTTATTACCTTATTAACCTATACTAGGCTACACAAATAAACAACATGTTCACATAAGAAACTAAACACAAGAATCCGTTCGCAATGCATCGCATTCTGACAGACGCACACACACACACACACACACACACACACACACACACACACACACACACACAACACACACACACACACACACACACACACACACACACACACACACACACACACACACACAAATCAGCCCTAACTCCATTGTTTTCATGGTTCCAGACTAACTTTGTTCTTATGGTTTCAGGGGATGGAGATAGTTCAGACCATGAACAGTGATCCAGGATTAGCTATAGGTGAGTTGTGCCACAGTCCCATTTCCTCATTTATAATAGCCCCAGTCAGATATCCCCAGTTCTGTTCTTATAAAACTGTAAATCTAAGTGTTGAAAAGCTGCATTTGTGTGGACACACCCAACAGACTTTCTGTTACCACCGCTATAGGTAGCAATAGAGTCTGTCATTGAGGCCTCTGGTGCAATATAAGAAAACATTATTGACTTTTATTTCTGAGTGTGACACTCCACGCCCAACAGCTCATTAAAATACTTTGTCTTTGACATTGCCCCTCCCTCTGATGGTCTCACCTGTCAACATGTCTGTGTTCTTTTCCAAATAGGCATAAATAGTGATCTTTTTAAACACTCACAATAACAAGGCCAGTGTAACTACTGTAAGGTAGTACCTGCAAAACACATGTAGCCTATAGATTATCTAAACCTAGCTCCCACATTCTCTTGGCCACCGGTTCTTAAACATTTTCACCTCTAAAATAATATCAATTTGGCTACGGATTATGTGCGACAGACCCACAGAAGAGAAGATCTGTCACTTTTTTTTTAAAGATCTACAAGCTCACAATGTGTTGCATCATGCATGTGTGCTGCTATTTTTCAATTGCTGAACTAAAACATTTCAAATGACTAAAATTAAATGGAATATTATTCAAAAGGCTATGACTAACTCAAACCAAATAAAAATTAAAAGTCAAAATGAACACTGATCTAATCTTATCTCATCTCATGTCCAGGCTACACTGCATTCAACGGTGTTGACTTTGAGGGTACGTTCCACGTCAACACGGCTACAGATGACGACTACGTAGGCTTTATCTTTGGCTACCAGGACTCTGGCAGCTTCTATGTGGTCATGTGGAAGCAGACCGAGCAGACGTATTGGCAGTCTCTGCCTTTCAGAGCCATGGCCCAACCCGGCCTGCAGTTAAAGGTAAGACCCATGGCTCTGGTCCATAGCACTAGGAGGTCTCCTGAATCCAAAACAACAGGTTGTAGCTGGGGTGGTGGAGGGTGTGCAGCAGTGTTTGAGCAAGACAGCAGTGGTGAGTGCAGCAGCATGACAGCAGCAAAGAAAGCAGGAATGAGCAGTGCAAAGTTCCAGATTAAATAGAGCGGTCTGAGAATTAAATAAGTGGATGTGGACGTGGAGTTTCCTGACGCAACGCAACGCTCATTCTCTTTAAAATATACTGGGATTTGCTTCTGTTTTTTCCTCCAAAACTAGCATTTCTACAACCATAGATCTGCTAGTTTTGAATAATATAATAATAATAATAATAATAATAGTTCACTTTACATTAATAAAAATCTCAAAGTGCTACAATAAGCAAATGCATAAAATAAAAGAAGAATCATAACATCACGGCACAGTACCGTTTCAGTTGGATTTTTAAGTTTTTCATTTTATTTCAGCTAACTAAATTGTGTTTTTCTAGTTTGGCTTATTTCCTTTGTTTAACTTACTACAATGACGCTGGTCCACAGGCGGTGAAGTCGCGTACAGGTCCCGGGGAGTTCTTGCGGAACGCCCTCTGGCACACGGGTGACACCCCAGGCGAGGTCACCCTGCTGTGGAAGGACCCTCGCAATGTGGGCTGGAGGGACAAGACCTCCTACCGCTGGAACCTCATCCACCGCCCACAGGTGGGATACATCAGGTGAGGCTCCATCCCACTCATGCTCAAACAGGGGTGACCAGATATCCCCCTTTGCGTGGGACAAAGTCCCTCATTTCCAAGACTTTTCAGGCGTCCCACAAATCGAGACCCTGTCCCAGATTGTGACTGGCAGGCATCAGTGCTTTGTGTTGTCATGGTAACAGTGATGCTGTGTGTTGTCATGGTGACAGGGTGAGGCTGTATGAAGGGATGAACCTGGTAGCAGACTCGGGGGTGGTCATCGACACGTCCATGAGGGGAGGCAGACTAGGCGTCTTCTGTTTCTCCCAAGAACAAATCATCTGGTCCAACTTGGGATACCGCTGCAATGGTAACACACACACACACACACACACACACACACACACACACACACACACACACACACACCGCAGCCGGTATAGTGCTGTGCCTCACAGGTAGAACTTCCCAGGCTCACGCTGGGGGCGTGTTCTCTTCTCTGCGTCATCAGCGCCCATAGCCTGGGTGGGCTTGACGAAAGGGCCTTTCTGTGTGGAGTTTGCATGTTCTCCCAGTGTCCCCTAGGGTAGGTACCCTCACAGAAAAAACATGCAGTAATCCTGGTCTCTATACTCCCTGATGGAGGGGAAAGGTACTGGTTGGAATAACGTGTTCCTTCCATGCACTACGTCCTACCAGGGAAACTCCCCCGTCAGGTGATAAGAAGCAGCCTGCTCACTCCTCATGCATTGTAGGAAGCATGAGCACAGTTCGGGGCTCTCCTCAGGTTGGCTGAGGGAGAGTAGCTCCCAGGATTACAGTTTAGGCAATTGGCACCGGGTAAAAAAATTGTGACAAAAATCGTGGGATAAAAATAACATTCTTCCCTCTGCTCTGCTCTGACATCACGCACTCCACCTCTGCGTTTTCAACCCAGCTTCTGCAGTTTCTGTTTACGCTCTGCAGTTTACGTTTCTGGGCGCGGCTGCTTCCATTTGTGACATGTACTTCTCTTCAGAAGCGTTAATATTGCAACCTCGACACAGCATAACAAACAGCAATGATCCCAGAATGTCCGTGTTGTGTTCAATCACCGCGCATGGCACCTTCATTCTGTCAAAACAGTCTTTTATCACGGCCCAGAAACAGGAACACAACAGGAACTCTACTGCTACGGCCAATCATAACAAAGCTGTGTAATAAAGTTTTATAATGTGTTTTGTATTTTCCTGCAGACACTGTTCCAGAGGATTACGAGGTGTACCGTAAATTCATCCACATCCAGGTGTGAGCTATGGTGCAGTGCTGCATCCTGCCACTAGAGAGGGTGTTTCCTTGGTGACGGACTGGGCTCTTATTCCATTTCACTTGTCATGATGACCCAAGACCTGAACTATACACATCACTTTGTGCCTTTGCTTCATTGAGTGTGTGTGTGTGTGTGTGTGTGTGTGTGTGTGTGTGTGTGTGTGTGTGTGTGTGTGTGTGTGTGTGTGTGTCCACACATATATAGTAGAATTTGATAAACAGAGATAATGAGCACCATTTTCCTGGTCCTCACAAGAGAAATGGTTGTTTTATGGTTAAACAATAAGGAACATATTAAGGATTAGACATTTAGATGTTAGGTTTAGCTGGGGTTTGGAATATTCATTTAGAGGTTATAATTATTGTTAGGATTATACATTTGTAGCTCTATTTTTGTCCATTCTAAACCCCTGATCCCTAAACTTATTTGTTCTTCTTTGAAGTTTAGGGATAAGGGGTTTAGCATGGACAGAAATTGGTGCTCTATTTGTCAGTGCCTTACCACTAAGCTTCTTTTTTCTTTTTACCATTTTGAAAAACATTTAGATACATATACTAGCCACGTACACGTTGTGAACTTGTAGATCAGCTATTTGAACTATTCAAAAATGTTTTTCAAAATAGTAAAAGAAAATCACTGAACTGAGTAGTGCAACTCCGTATGGGGGTCCCAGAGGGTCCTCGGAACTTCCAGACCCACAGGAACGAGCCCAGGGTGCGAGCCGCCCCGCGTCGGAAACGGAGTTACCGTGTGGGGGTCCCTCTACTGTACTGTACTGTCACACCCGAAATCATCATAATACAGTTAATGTGTGTGTTAGACTGCACAACAGTGACACTTGGTGGTGAAAACCAACCAAACGCTATTTGCAGGCTCGGGCGGACCCAGGCAGGGACCCAGAGACACAGAAAGCTCTGTATAGGAGTGGTTGCACCACTCAAAAAGTCAAAGAAGTTTGGGGTAATGCACTGGCGAAAATAGGGCCCTCAGAGTTTTGGCTTTAGGAGCTAGGATGAGACATTCAGTGGTTTGGTTTAGGGCAGCGTACTCAAACGTTTTTGGCCGTGCACCCGTTACCTCCTGAGTCCTGACCTAGCTGACGCACCCTCCCCCAACGCTCAGTCTTGTTGTATTTGACCGAAAATTATACCTGTTTTTAATATGTTTATGGCAAATATTCACAGAATGTCACTGCACTGATAAGACACACAGCTGCTCTATACATCTCCTTACAATTTTGTTTACCAGATTTTGCCGTTTGTTAAATAACACCGTAAAACCAACATTAACCTTTTCATGTCACGCACCGCCTAGAGGGCGTTTGCGCACCGCAAGGGGTGCATGCTGTTTAGGGGATGTGGTTGAAGTTATGCTGGTGGCACACACCGAAATTAGCAGATCTATGAGCTTAAATACAAATTTCGGTATTAGTTAATTAGAAATGGCTTTTTTATAGCATTTATAAAACCACTGTCTTAGTGTGTGTGTGTCTGTCCGTGCGTATGTGCGTGTGAGCGAGCATATAGTTAGTCAATTTTCACTTTAATAAACTAAATTCTTTTCTGTTGTACTTTTTTTTCTCCAAATAATTTGTGTATTTGTCAACAAACAACAAATCTAAACTTTTTTATGTTTTAAACGGTGACACATTTCCTCATCTTCCCTGTTAGATTCTGTCCTCCACCAGATTGCAGCAGTATTGAGTTCCTCCTGCCTGCATCTGGTCTCTCTCAAGCCGAAACGATGAACCGGAAGCAGCGCGACAAAAGTCTGATATCTCCATAATAATTTCGAGTTGTAGTCTTGTAAATTAGGCTTGTTTACATTTGCGCTGTGGCAGCGCAAATTTTTACCTGTACAAAAGTACAGGTAAAAATCTTGCCTGCATTATAAAAAAATTGAATTACAGATTAAACAAGTGGTATTGTAAGTGATGGCACAAAGAAAGGAGCAGACAAAATTGGAACTTGAACACTGTAAAAATAAGCTGACAAATGGCTACTTTTTCCTGATTGACTGAAATGTTGTCACCTGTATACATTTTGACACGTTTTGTTTTTACCAAAATATATAGTGTTACTATAGTGTTACCCTACGCAGTTTGTTCCGAACAAATGCAGAAAGGTGCACATAGTTTCCATATCCGCTCTAGTCTACTCTAGATCTAACCCGGATCAGTAGCCTGCAAAGCAACTCGATCTCAACCCCGTCTGCCATTATTTTTACAATTCTTTTTTTGTGAAAGTATAATTAGTAAAAAAAAAAAAAGTAGAAAAAGGGAATATTACTATAAGTAATAAGTTACTTTAGTGACTTTCCAACACTTTTATTTTAACTTCATAAAACCAAACTTGAATGAGGGTGAACCAAATAAAATATAAAATATTTACAGAACGCAATAAAAACCACCATTTTACTTGCTGTTAAAACAAAACAAGAGATAGAAAATAAATCACACTCATGTGAAGTGAGTGGCGTTCTTATCATCATACATCACATTCCGTGCTCAGCCAAAAGCTCTGCATAGGCCGCTCAAAAAAGGAAAAAAACATCTGTCCAGTGGAAATCTCTTCTGTCCAGTAGAATCATCCTTAATTCTACATTTTTGTTTGTTATTTTTACTATATTGGGAAAGTTTGTGTGTGTGTGTGGGGGGGGAGCTGTTATATAATGTATATTAATATTGAACCAATGAAAACTAGCAAAGGTTGTTCGGCCAAAAAAAGAATACTTATTTTCAACAAAAACAAAACACCCCATGAAGCCTTGAATTGTGGCCTTTTTTGGTCACATTCCTAAGCCAATCAAATTATTGGCTCAGGAAAGTGACAAAAACAAAAACAAAATCCATGAATTCAAAGCTTCATTGTGAGAGTTTGTGACTAAAGTATAACTACATTTGGGTCCATTGGAACACAAGTTCATTTTTTCTTACGGTAACTGAAAAGGAAGGCTTTTGGACATACAAGGTTATCAGCCGAGAGTTTCCCTGCAATCCAGCGTCTTCTTCCGATGTTCCAAGTTTAACCATTTAAACTCCATACAGTGCCTCAGGGCTCTATAATAGCCTTTTCTAATTTCGTTTAACAATAAATATTCACTGAAAATGGCTGTTCGCTGTAGATCGGCTATTCACAGGCAACGTGTTCCACAGAATGCCGGGGTTCGAGTGGTTAAAGGTCCCTTAGACACTGTGACGAATAATAAATGTGGAAATGCTTCACAAATAGTTTACATCAAACTATTCATTCGGTCTCTCGCGGCGAAATCTCAACTAAACAAAACATTGACGTCATTGAGTCATTTTATCGTCTACTCAGGCTTTTGTGAACACCCCAGATGATATTCATTTATCAGGCACGCCCCCTATCTATACAAACCCATTGCAACTTCAAACTCCATTTTAACCATGATACTGTAGATTAATCAAAAACACCAGTCCTTGGTTCTGGTGACGCATACTGCCCTCTACTACTACTCCTAATATGTGAGGGGGCGTTTGTATTGTACTTCATTTTCCCAAAAGATTAAAAATAAAGGTTATTGAAAATAACACGTATTAGGAGGCCGGTATGAGTCACCAGAACCAAGGACAGATGTTTCCGATGAATCTATCATGGTTAAAATTGAGGTTGAAGTTACAATGGGTTTGTATAGGAAGGGAGCGTGTCTGATACAAGTAATATCAAATATCTAAATACTGAATCAAGCAACTTAAAAACTATCCAAGGTGCTCCACAAAGCCTGAACAGATGATAAAATGACCAAATTTCTTTGTTTCCCCTTTTTTTTTTTTTTTTTTTAATATACCTTTAACATCACCCACTTTCAGCCGAGTCTTCATATAACTGGTCCTCACTAATGCTCAATAAGAGCCACTATTTCGGTCTCTCATTGGTGGGCTATGGACAGCTCAGAAACTTGCCTACCAGTGACATCACCGTTGGGCTAACAGAAACTACAGCCTTTCTCTTCCTCATAAGTTAACGTCCTGAAATAGAAGTCATAGCTCTTTCATTAATAAAAACAATATATGTATATATATATCATTAAATTGCCAATCCTGTCTACTGATAATCTCACTAGTAGGCAGGTTTCTTTTGTTTATGGCTACAGGTTTACGGTTTCCCTCGCTTCATCGTATGACCATAGATAGGGCTATTTTCGTCGGTCCCACCATGAGGGCTAATAAAGCCTCTGTTGCAGTCATCTGGGACAAACGTTTTCCGTCACCAGTTTCTCCATCCTCTTGATCTTGCGTTTGTTTTTGGGCATGGGCTTGTCGTAGAGGCCGTTCCTCAGCAGATGCTCCTTGCTGTGATGAACCTGAGCTCCGTGCTGCAGCTGGAAGGAGCACAGCGCTCGCAACGGCTTCAATAGAACCTGAGGGATAAAATATATTAAAATAATCTAATCTATTAAAGAAAAAATAATATATACACACAAATGTAGAAAGCAGTCACCGTCCTAAAGTCGGCGCTTCAGCGCCAGCTTCATTCAGCCCAGCTTTGTTTTCAATTTGTTGGTCGTGAAGCCAAGGAAACACCGTTAGAGGCACAAGCCAACTTCCAAATGCTTGTGGCCGGGAAGTGAGCAGTTCGCTGGCCATGTGGACTGGCTGCAGTGTTGTTGTCAGACCTGCTGCTCTCCTCTTCTCTCACACTCGTTCTCAACTTCTCAGCATTAAAACAAATACTGTCTAAAATAATTACAAACCTATACTAGACTACACAAATAAGCAACATGTTCACATAAACTAAACACAAGATACTAGGGGTGCTCCGATCACGTTGTTTGGGGCCGATCTCGATCACCGACTTTTTTTGTCGGCTAAAATGGGGGGGAACATTTTCGATGATGTCCCACCGGAAAATAACATTGAATGTTGCGCAACAGACGCTCCCAGCCTGCAGCGATGCGATCGGTTTTGAAATCAATAATCTCCGTCCTTTTTATCAATCTCCGTCCTAATTGATTGAACGGAGAACTCCGTCCTTGCTGCTCAGGGTGTTAACAAGTGTTCACAAACCTTGTGAAAGGGTGTTTCACAAAACAGACTATGTGAAACAACATAACACCCAGCTGGCTGGAGGACGCACCACCCAGCGAGGGTCAGTAAGATATGCATCTGCAGTGCGAAGCTCATTTTCCGGCCAAAAAACATATTCATGTCAAGGACCTCCAATATTTACAAGCGACGTGAGGGATTATGAATTTACTTTTATAGAGCCTAACTAATGTCGGCCCTAAGACCTTTACAAAACGGCAATAAATAGGAGTATGATTCGGCCCTAGGGGTCCCAGACCACCTGTTGAAAACCCCTGCTCTAGGCAATTTAATGTAGGATTAATATGTCAATGTACCTCTTGGATGTGTTGATTGTGTTCTAAGATGGACAGACAGGCGGCAGCACACTCCAGTGTGGACAGACACATGTTGGTGGGTTGAGTTCTGATCACATACTGACTGCACACCGCCTTACTGAGCTGAACCTGAAACACAAACATACTGTATTAGCATTTCATTACATTATTATTACACTTGCAAAATATGGCAACATTGTTTTTGGGGCGGTGCCTAACTGCTCCAATGAACAGCTGTGTGTCTGTCCCTGTAAGATACTTATATAGTATGTGTAATCACAGAGATCAACGAGCTATGAGACTTGAGTTGTTTATTATTCAGCGCGGGCAACGGAACTGAACACTGACAGGTACGGTGACACATGAGGGACAAAACTAGACAGTGCCTACGGAAGCCTGAAAGGCACAATACATTACAGTCCCTATGTATGTATGTATGTCCAATTGTCCATATGTCTACTTGAGTACGGACAGCCATACCTTCAATGGAGCTGTTGAGCTTTACACTGTGCACTTCAACTATTACAATACTACAGTGTAGTACTGTTGAGCTTCACAGAGTAGTACAGTACAGAGTACACTGCAGCAGTCCCCAACCTTTTTTGGCCGTGCACCCCCTGTTACCTCCTGACCTAGCTGAGGCACCCCCCAACGCTCAGTCTCGTATTTGGCCGAAAATGATAATTTTAATTTGATTATGTCACTGCACTGAGAGACATGCAGCTGCTGTATACTTCCGTATCTGCTCTATACATCTCCTTACAACAGTGTTTTACCAGATTTGCTATTTGTGCTAAATAACACCACAAAGCCGCAATTACCCTTTTCATGTCACGCACCCCCTAGAGGGCATTTGTGCACCACAATGGATGCACGCACCACAAGAGGTGCACACACCTGTTTAGGTAGGTGTAGGAGGGTGTTTCTCAGGAACATGTCTTTAGCCTGGCTCCAGGTGCCGTCTATGATGATGACGTTGTAATATGTCCCGCTGGGTTCTGGCTCTTGTGGACCTCTGTGGTTGTGGAGCAGCTCCTCCAGGTTCTGGGCGCCGGGGCCTGGGTACAGGATCAACGTTCTGCTGTCCTGACAGACTGCAGCCAGATCTGGATGTCTGAGAGGCACAGAGCAAAACAGCCACACTCAGAAAAAAGCTAACTTGGGTACCGTAGAAAATAATCGGGTCCAACATTCAGGAACTGGAACAGTTTTGAGAGTGTACAAAGGGAACCATTTGAGATTATTAGTATTACCCTTTGCGGAACATCGTATCCAAAAAGTAAATGTAGTCCAGGACACAGATGTTTGCAAAATAGATGGAAAGTAAAATTTAAATGACACGTTTAAAGACATTGCTTATTTAATCAGCCTGCACCACATTTTTCCCATTGCAGCTGAATCGGAGACACTGGCGGTCGGTCGGTTCCCCCGAGTTGAAATTTTATTTTGCAATCATCTGTAGGCGTCCCAGAGACCAAAATAAAGTTTCATCAATCTATTCAACAGATTTTTGAGTACAGGCGCTTGTGCGTGTGTGTGTGTGTGTGTGTGTGTGTGTGTGTGTGTGTGTGTGTGTGTGATGTGTGTGGATTGTTTTTGTAGACCTAAAAACTAAAAGGATCAAATGAACATTGAGTTTCCCAGACTTGTCAGGTGCCCACTCTTCTGATATCTACAGCTCTAACATCTAACCTCCAGCTCACCTTTCTTCACTGAATCTTCTTCCCACCACGACGTTGCATTTTCCTGGAGGCAGACAGGCAGCGAGCAGAGGAACCGTGCGAAGAACTCTGCTCTCCTGAAAATGCCAGAATAATGAAATGTGCAGCTTTAAATGAATACATTAATTAATACGAGGCAGTCAATGTGTTAAGTGGTCAGATGGGTGGGCCGGAAACTTTTCAAGTGGGCCCTCGTCCTGAAAAGATTGAGATCCACATTTAACATGCATCCTCACCTCTGCTGGATGCTGCACTATGTACAGACATGTGGAAACCTCCAACGGATGCACAGGCAGGAAGGGACACAGACACACCTTCTGAGGACGTCTACAGAGAAGGAGACATAAAAACCTCAGTTAATATACACATTATATGTATTCATTAATTAATACAACTAATGATTATTTCATTTATTTGGATGTTTACCTTTACAGGTAGCATTTTTATAAGGTGTAGTAAAGGCATTGTTTTCTTTTAAAAAAACAAATCACACCCATGTGAACTGAAGTGAGGGGCGCTCTCAACATCATGCATCATCTCTTTCCGGCCAATCACAATTTGCGTCCTCACTTTCGTCTTCAATGTTTGTGATTACAGTACACAATGTTTGTGTTTACACAAAGACTCAAAAAAGGGCTACATTTTTCTATAGCATCATTGCTGTAGTGTTTGTTCAGCAACAGGGGTCTCCCCATCTCTCTAACTCTTTAGTAAGGATTCAACAGAAAATAAATGTTCTGTTTACTAAGGTCGTATAGGGAGAGATAAGTCATACAGGATACAGGATGGATAAACAGTAGGTCGCTCCACACCAGACTTGTTCAGATTACTTCCTGCTACTTCCAACTAGTCAGGGGATACAGTATTAATAATACAATCTAGGAATACAATTCTTACCAATACATTTCTTCAACAATGTGTTTGTAAGGGTCTCTAGTAAGACAACTGCGGAAAACTGGGGTACCATTAACAACCTGGCCTTCATGATTCTGAATCTATTAAGCATTTGTTTTGCGAAAACGGCCATAGCCACTCAACTCACTCACGATATTTGTTCACTATACGATATTGTCACTATTTTTTTCTATAGTAGGCCTACAAAAATCTGTTCTATGTATCAACGGATCTACTATTCATAACGCGTCGCGGATGATCTGATATTTTATTCTCAACTCACCGGCATCGTAAACAGGTCGGCCGTCTCTCACAAACTTCCACAGGCAGCGCGGCCAGATCTCCAAACGCGTCTGTTTCCGTTTCTTCTTCTTCACAGGACGAATGTCCACCAGTTAGATCTTCACGTTGATCCAGAGAAACCAACAAAGTCGTATTAATATCGCCATTCAAGTCAGAAGGCTCCTTTTCCATCATAAAATACCGTCCACGGGTCGTGTTGACAAACGACGGGCAACCATTAACAGCAGTCCCCCCCCCCCCAAAAAAAGCGGAGAAGAAGACCGTACTGGATACGGAAACGGTTTTTGTACAGTATAGTGCTTAGAGTATATGTAGCGGATACTGTAGGCGGGCTGTAGACGGGAGATGAGCACTGAGTTGCAAATAGAAACCAGGCAATTCCCACAGTAAAGCCCGGTATCGCGAGCACACAGAGAGCTAGAGTGATTGATTAGAATTTAGACTGTAATGAAGTGCTATAGATTTATTCGTTTATATGTAGGCCTAGCTTTCCCTCCGCGGAGGAAAGTCTTGTAATGTATTGTATGGTCATAGATAGAGCTATTCTATTTATATGTGTCTCTTGTTTGGCTTGTACGGCTAAGTTAAATGTACACAATCAGCTCTCTGCTGCCCTCTTTTGTTGTGTAGAAAGAGGTCAAGTGATTGTTTTCATAGAAAGGTCAACAAATGTACAGTGTATAGTAGCTTAACGTCTTATTGTAGTCATAATCATCCTACCTATTTTTATTTTTACCACTTTTTTTTATAACTATAAGCTCACAGGCGTTGCAGTGCCACGTGTTGTGAACTTGTAAAATCCTCTTTGTTCCTGCTCAGCAGAAAATAACTGCTATTTTCTGCTAAAGCTTGCCCTTTTCCACAATATGGATGCTAATATTGGCGTGAGAAGGCGAGGGGGCCTTCATCCTCTCTGTCTAGATATACAGAATATTTGTGGTTAAATGAATAGTTCAGCCCCAAAATAACTCCACCCCCCCCCCCCCCCCCACCCCCCCCCAACGATTACACTAATTAAGGAGACTAATTTGTGTCCATATAGGGAACCACTGCTGGTCATCAAATTATTAATGTGACAAAAAAAACTGAATGGAACAGAGCCTTCATTAGAATCTTTGGTAACACCTGTGAAGGAAGCAATGTATATTATACCTGGGTATAGCTTATACCCAACGTTGGGGAGTAAGACTGCTGGTTAAGAGATGGTGTCAGATATAGAAGGTTATTTATAAACTGCAGATCAACAGATTCAACAGTAATGTCACAAACTGCAACAAACATTTGCTCCTGCATGGTTCAAACAGCAGTAAACTTGTCTTTATTGCTCTATAGTCTACTCACACTTATGACTGAGTGCACGTCCAAGGGTTCCCAAACCTTTCAGGCCACAACCCCCTAAAAACATCACATTTGAACTGGAGACCCCCCATTCTTACAAGCACTTGGAATTGTAGGCATGACATTTAGTTTGGTTTAGTTCGGCTCGGTTCGGTTCGGTTCTACCGGATACATATTTTGAAATTAGCTTAAGATCAGCTATTTTCACAATATTTGCCTTGATCTTTCGACAATTTGGTCAATTTGGTGTTAAAAAGCTCTTAACAGTCATATTGTAACTGTAGAAACTGTATACACTTACACTGTATGTTGTTTTGGTTACTGTTAAAGTGGGGAAAACTCTTCATCTGGGGAATCATAGGCCTATAGTATTTTTTTTCATTACCATCGCAATACCGTTCGATGGCACTGCTGAGCAGCGTCGCACACACACACACACACACACACACACACACGCCAGGGAGGAGGGCTTGTACTGTACAGTACAGTACAGTACAGTACAGTACAGTACCACTCAGTTCAGACGGGTCAGATTTTTTAAAACAAAACGGCATTCATCAACATTTGTAAGTGAATTAAAGCAGAGAAACAGAAATGTTTAGAAGAGATCATAGAAGAGTATACAGAAGATATAGAACAGTCTTATATTTGTATGTCTTGGTTCTGATTAATTGAAAATTGTGGACCCTGTTTTAAACAAGTGTAATGCTTTACCAGTGTGTCGTCCACAGTAACAGTTTTTGTATTGAGTTATGCTTTCATTTGAAATGTACCCATTCTATAAATACTTCAATCAATCAATCAATCAATAGAACAGTCAATTATAGAACAGTCACTCTTTTAGCATGAATTTAAATCTTACATGCAAGTCACATTTTTCACTTCAATACCCACATCAAAGCTATACAGTTGCTGTCAGGTGGAAATCTCCAGATTTTCTTCTATCTCCAGATTTTCTTCTTTTCCCCCCATAATTTAATGCCAATTACTTTGCTCTACAAGAGTGTCGTGCAAAAGTAGAAGAAATAGCGGATCTACGAGCCCACTTGTTTTTGCTATTTTGGAAGCATTCTGAAAGTGAAAGTGGTTAAGTGTGTCTGGGTTTTATAAAGAAGACTGAACCAATGGAACTTATTAAAACGAGCTTGTGTCAGAAATAATACAAAAAAATCCACCACATCAGTGACTCCATTGAAACACTCACATGCATACACACACACACACACACACACACACACAAAAATAAATACATTGTTATTCCCATGTCCTGAAAAGTAATGGTTTTGGACTTACAAGGTTTCCACTCGACAGCGCCGATAATGTTCTCTGACTGTCTTTCCTAACAGCTACAGTATGACACAACGTCCCGCCTGCGTAGCGGGTTCAGTCACTGCAGCAGGGGGGCTGCAGTGCCTCACCTCTTCTGTAGATAACATAGCTTCCGTTTCTTCAGGCCTCTCCACTTCTTCAACCCGTGTCTGAGCTGAATCTACCGTTGTGATGTTCGCCTCTTCATGTCCACTTAGTTCTTTAGTAGTTTGAGTGTCACACATTTTCACTGCCATCGTTTCCCTGTCCTTCCACTCAAACGTTTGACTGTCACTGTCCGCAGCTTCTGCTGGTGCTTCTGTACTCGGGGCTGGTGGAGCATCTTCAGCTTGAGGAATGCTGGAAGAGTCCTGTTGCTTTAGATCTTCTCCATCGTCTCCTTCATCAGCCGTCTCCACTGATGCCATTTCTTTCTCCTCCTCTCTTTGCTCTTTGCCAGCTTCGTCCACAACCTCCACTGGCATCAGAGGTGTGAGGTCCAGAGTTGTCTTGGGAGCTGAATCTGCCTTTTTCCTTGGAGGAGCAACCGGCTTGGGCGCTTCCAATGCGAACGCATCAACCCCTGGCACCTTATCGTTAGTCATGTCATCGTCACTGTAGTCTGTCTGTCCCACGGTTTTGTTCTCCGTGGGCTGATTTGTTGCAAATGTAATCTGTGGTGGTTTTTGTGTCGTTTGTGAGGCTTTTGTCTTGCGTTTGGCTTTGCTCTTTGTGTTTGACGTTGCATCGTTCTCATCTTGTCGCGACTGGGGAAAAGGTTCAATGTCGCATGGAGAAGAATTGTCACTCGCACGTAAGAAGTCTGTGACTTCGTCCTCGGTGTGTAAGGTGTCACTTAATTCGGATTCATCAAAAT
Organism: Protomyctophum parallelum; assembly: GCF_964188405.1. NCBI lineage: Eukaryota > Metazoa > Chordata > Actinopteri > Myctophiformes > Myctophidae > Protomyctophum > Protomyctophum parallelum. Next base: position 25,844,996 of record NC_139713.1, read on the forward strand.
TATACGAGTCCTGGGATAGCATTCGGACTCTTTCCTCTTTGCTGTTGTCTTGGGCGACGGCTTCCATCTCTAGCATGGGAGCGTCCTCATCTTCCAGTGCGGAGGTCTCGTCCTTCAGGACGTACATCTCCAGGTAGCCCCTGGCCTCCCGGTCAGAATGCCGACTATGGAAGGACTTCTCCGAGCTCAAACTCTCTGTGTCCTCCTCCTTGTTCCTGTTCCCTGTGGCCTCTTCGTACAGGTCAGTGTACATGAAAGCCATGGCTTTGGGCTCCTCCAGCAGGATTTGGTCGATAATCTTGGCCGGGCCTTCGGGTAAAAATATAGGCGTGAGAATGTCCTCCTGGCTGCCGAACAGAGCCGAGCCACTCGACTTCAAAGACAACCGAGTGGGTCTTCTCTTGCCTTCGTCCTCTCTGTTCAGAGGACTTTGTATAGCATCGATGCCGCCGTAAAACACATCGTCCAGATGTTCACTGGCGAGTTCATCCCCAGGGAGGAGTTCTGACATTCCCACTTCTACAGCCGATTTCTGAGGTGTGTCGCTGTCTTTGCGGAGGTCCGTTTCATCAGAACCTTTAAATATAAGATAAGATCGAATGAGACAAAAAACATAAATTAAACCACTTCAGCCCTTGACCCCATTTTGGTCATTTGAAAATAGCCGATCTACAGCTCCCAATGCGTCGCGATGCGATGCATTGTGAGCTTGTAGATCGGCTATATTTCAAAACATCTTTTTACACACTTTGAACTTCTGCAAAACATTCTGCAAAACATTCTGCAATATGAGTACTTTTACTTTTAGTACATTAACTAGATTTTGATGCAGATACATTTGTACTTTTATTCCAGTACGTTTTGAATACAGCACTTCTACTTCTATTGATACTTTACTTAAGTAAAACATTTGAGTATAGGCTACTTTTTCCCCACCACTGTCGAGTGCCTCATTCTACCTTGAATGTCCGTTTCCTCCAGGCTCCGCTGCTCCTCCGCTCCCTCAGCGACCACGGCGGGGCTGCCCGGAGCCTGGCCATCGATCAGGGTGAACTTCTCAAAGTAGTCCACGTTGCCCGCTGCTTTTCCGCCAGGAGGCGGGGGTCTAGTGGTGGAAAGTAACCAAGTATACATGTACTTAAGTACAATTGAGGTATTTGTACTTTACGTAATTTCCAATACTTTTACTTGTACTACATTTAAAGTATTGTACTTTTATTAATTATTTGAGAACTTACTAGTTACTTTGATTATTATTACAAAACATAGGCTACATTAAACACTTCAGCTCTATATACATTTCGTATTTCATTTATATTCAAAATATTTGTATAGTATACATTTGAAAACTTTAAATGCGACATTCTGCATAGTGAGTACTCTCTACTGTTGGTATACTTTAAGTACAGCAACAGAAAATGCCTATACCTTTGTACTTTTACTCAAGTAGCCTACATTTTAAATTCCAGACTTTTACTTGTAACGGAGTATTTCTTCATTGCAGTATTGATATATTTCTAACCTTGACACGGGAGCTCCTGGGGGATCCATCATGTTCTGACCCATCATGCCTCCACGTGACATTGTCACGCTCCCACGCGTCTGTGCGGCCGGCGGTACCTCGTTGAATGGCTCAAACACGTCGTCGTATTCCTTATTGGTTTTAGTGGCAGGGGTCTCCTCCAGATAAGACAGGTTGTCCACCATCACCGTGCTCTCCTCCTCGTCCACAGAAGCTAAATTGGATTCGGAGGGAACCATGATGTTTAAGATCTCGGAGCCTTCGGAAACCAAACGGAATAAGCGTTGATCTTTATCTTTCATGAGATCCGCTGCTTCATCTTGCTCTCCGCCTCCTTCAAGCTTCACGTTGGGCAGTGAGACCTACAATAACATAACATAAAACCAGAGACCATAAGACCTTTATTCATCCCGCAAGTGAAAATTCTGTCGCCAAAGGCAGCACAGAAGTTAACCAACTTAACGCTCTAGACTCAGGAAATTGGACATAAGTTGGCTCTGTACTTGGACCACTTTTTTCTTTGACAGTACAGTGGATAACAGCAGGGAAAACAGCGTCACACTCAAAAGAAACAACATCAGTATAATTATACATAATTATGCAGCATAGTATACAGCACTAAACACCCTCAGCAGTGCTTGTATAATTCAGGACAGAAGAAATACAAGAGAACACACTAAGCATGTCAGCTCGTGTCACACGTGCTGACCAGCTGCCCCATATACTGGCCACCAAATGGTGATCAAGGCTTAATTGACTTAGACGATGACACTGGACTGGCTTGCTGTAACGGAGCTGAAGGTCATGAAGGACATATGACAGAAGAAGAAGCTAGTGTCCATATACTGTACTGAACTGTTTCCAAGCGATTAGTCTATTGAACAATGATGGACCATTGTGTGCCTCCATATACAATTATACATATGCATAGCTAGCGGCACAAAGGACTATTGGTTGGGGAAGATGAATCTATCATGACTCTAACATGGACCCTAAAGATTCCACTTCTATCCAGAATGACAGCTCAATAAATCAATTGGAAGAGAATATTCCTTTCTGGTCTGATCGGAATCTTCATTCAAGTTGAGAGAGGGTGGTATAAACTTTTGATATTCAGATCATCAAGAAAATGTCAGCATGTAAATGTATTCTGATGGTTTTCTCTGGTTGGTTGGTCTCTGGTTGGGAAATTGACAGAACATTAATATTCAGATTAAATGCTTTGAGGCATGTAAACAAGGTTTGCTTTTATTTAGAGTCCATGTAAACAGTTCAGTTGGAATCTCTGACCAAAATGATTTAATTCAGAAGGAATAAATATTGTCCATGTAAACATAGTCAATGCCAGTATACCTCCACCAACTCTGGCCTCCCGGAAACTCCATCCACATCTTCCGGAATCACTTCTTTCTTTGGACTGGCTCTCGTGGACTTCTTCCTCCTGAAGATCTGTTCCTCGTCCATGACAAAGATGATCCTGCCGGCCAGACCGGACCCCGGCGTGGCGGCTCTAAATTCTAAGGCACATTTATAATGTGCTTTATAAAGCATATTTAAAAACAATTTTCATTGTACCAAAGTGCCATACTGAACATTTCATCAACACAACAAATACAGACAGTATAAGAGCACATATCATCATCATATCATCATATCATCATCATACTATAATTAACCGAATGTCTGAGTGTGTGTCCGTGTGTGTGTGTGTGTGTGTGTGTGTGTGTGTGTGTGTGTGTGTGTGTCCGTGTGTCTGTCAGAAACAGTGCCGTAACTCCTTACTGCCTGCACCAATCGCTCCCTTTTTTCGATTTGACACATTAATGATGATTAATTAATTTATTAGTCAATTACAAACGCACCCGGGTGCAGTACCCTTCACGGCCACAAGGGGGGGCAAATATCTCACAACGGGTAAGGACTAGTATAATTTAATTTACCAGATCCAGGTTCTGCAGCCCAGGGCGTTGCAGAGCGACTGGCGCCGGTGGTTTCCCACTCGATGCCGCTGTCCTCACCCTGCACTGTCACCATGGAGAAGGACGGGTCCATCATGAGACACTGCATCTTGGGCCGGACGCCCTCGTCATGGACCGCCTCACGTAAACTGGACACAAACAAAGTGTACATAAAGTACCAAAAGTAAAAGTATTTGTCTTTATGCAGAATGTCTCATTTCAAGTTTTCATATGGGAAGAACACACAGCCATAAAAAATGTCAAAGGTCAAACCATGTGACTCCCATTGGATATGCATTGTGGCAGCAATTAAACACAGACAAAATGTGTGTATATGGGGATTAGAATGTATATCTGCTATTTTCAATAATATCTTTGAATTGTTTGGGGGGATAGACTAGAAGTATGTCGAAAAATGTTTGTCGACTATACCTTTTGTCACTGATAAACTAAATAAGAACTAAAAAAAACTAAGCTATGATAACTAAAACTAAGACTAAATATATTGACAATTTCATCAACAAATATAAACTAGACTAAAATGTTAGGGAGGGACTTGGAGAAGAGATCCAGTAGAACTAAAAGACAAGTCATTTTACATTTGGTTGCACTCAGGTGTTGTGCTCTGACAATAGCCTGATCTACAAGCTCACAACACGTTGACTAAAATCTTATGAGATTTAGTCGACTAAACCTAGTCCTACAATAACACTAAAACATTCCACATAAAATATGACTAAAACTAAATTACATTTTACATTTTAAAGCATATACTTTTGAATACTATAAAAGCAAGTACAAATAGGACAATGCAACTTTCACTTGTAGTTGAGTAGTAGGCTACTTGACCAGGAGTATATACTTTGACTCAAGTACTGGGGTTGAGAACACTTGTACACCACTGCTTATTGTCCAACCCCTATTTACTATGTCATAACAAATAGAAAAAAATAGCATATCTACAAGCAACATGTTCTGATGCGACGCATTGTGAGCTTGTAGATCTGACATTTGTGTAATTATTGAATAAATAGAAAATAGAAAGTCCAAAAATTGGGCCACGTGAATATGAATTAAAGGGAAAGCCGTGCATGCATCTTGTACCTGTTGCGAAGGTCCTCCACTTCGTCGCTGACAGCAGGCCCTTCTAACTCGGTCATTTCTTCACACGTCAACATGGTCATGTGTGTGTCTGCGTGGTCTGACCTCCTAAACTCTTCAGACATTAACGCGTCCATTGTTGTCCAGCGTTGATGGAAACTTGCAGAAGGAGCCTCTCGAACCAGCTCAGCCCTGCTTCGGTGCAGTGGGTCGATGATCACATTCTGAGTTCAGTTCCACTCAGGTTGAGATTGCATTTCATGCTCAGCAGCGTTAATCTGTAAATAGAAACAGTGTTGGCCAGTAAGTGCATGTACTTACGTATCCCACTGTACTTGAGTAAAAGTTTGAGGTACTTTTACTTTACTTAATTCCATTCATCTATGCTTTATATCTTTTCCACTGCATCTCAGAAGTGTTGTATACGTTTTTACTCCACTACAATTATTTGACAGCTATAGCTGTCAAATAATAGCGATTTACGAGTGACTATTACATCATTATTACAAAACTAGACCCTTGCCCCGTCGGTCACCGCCCTACTTGTGAACGATGCAAGTTGGGAACCTACAGTAGACCGTTGTCATAGCACCCGTATTTACCGTCTGTCTGTGTCCCTTTTGTGCCCTTAAGGAGATCTCTGTATCTGTCTGTCTGCCTATGTCTGAAGAGTGCAAACTGACAAGTGGACTGGTTAAGTAATCAAATGGCAAGTGTGGGGTTGCCATGGAAAACAATTGGCTAAAGCAGAGGCTGGGAATTCTACAGGTGAGGGTGAGACTTAGTGTACACACAAGTACAGAGACGTGGTCCATAAGATATACAATATTTTATACATGAGCCATTTGAAAATAGCCGATCTAAGAGCTCACAAGGCGTAAAAGTGACACATTTTGACAACTTTGAGTACTTTTACTGTTCTTACTGCAAGTATGTTTTGATGATAATACTTTTAAACATTTCAAATACAAGTATTTCTACATTGTGGTAGTGATACTTTTACTTGACTAAAACATCCTTACTTGTTGCAGCACTGAAATAGAAGAGCAGGCATCCTGAGTTTCAGTTTAGGCGTTCCAAACACGTAGCCTCGTTATACTGCCATGTGTTTACACCACCGGGGGAAGTATATAACTGAGTACATTTACTCAAATACTGTACAGCACATGATTCTGCACTTTTGGAAGTGCTGATGTTCATTCACTCGAGTATTTAAATTTGTCTGATATACTCTACTTCTACTCCAAGGTAAATATTGTTCTGTTTAATTTGACAGAATTAGTTGCTTTGCAGATTACAGTGTGGTGCTTTTTTGTAGATCTTTTATTATTACTTATTTTACACAAGAAATATTTTGTATAAGCTAATAATAGTAATAAAGTATTTCCACTTTTGTTATTAAAATAAAATCACTTTTCCACCACTACTATTTGCTCTGATTGTATGACTGATCAATTGAAAATAATTTCTCTCAGATTTCTCCTCCATGTATAAATACATGTATGACCTAAAGTCCTAAACTAAAGCAGTACACACTTTTCTTCACATCAAGTACATTGTATTTCACACTGTGAATTCCCAGCATCCTGTTTAAATGCTTTAGCCTGAACATAGCAGCTGTCACTGTCTGTCATCTTACAAGTGTGACATGGATACGACATGGGAGATCGTTGCCGTTGTAGAAAACTTGTATCTCCGTATTTCAATGTCTTATATTTTATTTTATAAGTAATGCCTCACTTCACCATACTATACAGTACAGTGTCACATAAAACTAGTAGGAATTGCTGATACAAGCTTGTAGATCTGCTATTTTATATAAAATAATTGAGTGAAAGTTGAGGTGGTTAACTTGGTCTGTTGTTTTTTCCCCCCCAATTAATAAAATCAATAAAACATATTGACGAGCTTCAGACTAAATAACTACATTGATTGGATCCATTGGAACACTTTATTTCCCTATATATTTATTCTATATTTACAATTGAGATTGAGTCTGTAGACGGAAGTCGCCAAGTCGCTAAGGTCGCCAAGTCATAGACTGTGATGTATGCGGAGTATGCGGAACGGCCGCTGACGTGCTGTAACTGTGCTCTGACGTCACTCACTTTACCTCTGCGTTTTCAACCCAGCTTTTGCGGCTTCCGTTTCTCAAATCCGCCATTACTCACTGACCATCTAAAAAGTCTATTTCTCTCTCAGAAGGGTTAATATTGTAACCATGGCCTGGGCCGCGGCTGAGGTCCAGGCCGGTAATCCAGCCTGACGGCGTGTCAGGGGATCGAGTCCTTTGCCACATGTCTTCCCCCCATCTCTCTCCCCCTTAATGTCTAATTACTGTACTCTGTACTGTAGGCAAAAAACAAAAACAAAAATATCTTAAAAAACAGGATATTGTAACTTCGACGCAACTTCCCAGAACATCCGCGTTCTGTTCAATCACCGCGGATGCAGCCTAGATTCAGAGAAAACAGCCTTTTAACACGGCACAGAAACAAGAACTGCACGCCTGTGTTTCCTTCTTCCTATTGGCTTTACGGCATTTTTGTATTTGTTTTAAGCTAGATGTAGGTCGCCAAAGGTGCGTGAACCTCTAGTTTTTTATAGGCCTACATTTCCTGCACTTTTTACAGTTTTGGTTTCCACCTGACTAGTATTATTTCGTTAAAATCTACCAAGGTGTTGGGCCAGGCTCTGGTCAACAGTTAACCCATTAACAACCGTGGCCTAATGAATGACCTTTTGAACCCAAGGATATAATCCTCCTCCTCCATCCCTGTGCATTATGCAATAGCATTAACTGTCCACAAGATGGCAACAGCAAATGTAATATTGATATTATATTATTTTTGTCAGGATTGCTTAACTAGCATTGGAAAATAATGGGTAGTGTGAAGAGGTCCATCTTTAATAGCGGGGCGGCAGTGGATGGATCAGGGGTAGAGTGGCCATTGGCTGGCAGAGCAGTGGATGGATCAGGGGTAGAGTGGCCATTGGCTGGCAGAGCAGTGGATGGATCAGGGGTAGAGTGCCCATTGGCTGGCAGAGCAGTGTATGGATCAGGGGTAGAGTTGCCATTGGCTGGCAGAGCAGTGGATGGATCAGGGGTAGAGTGGCCATTGGCTGGCAGAGCAGTGGATGGATCAGGGGTAGAGTGGCCATTGGCTGGCAGAGCAGTGGATGGATCAGGGGTAGAGTGGCCATTGGCTGGCAGAGCAGTGGATGGATCAGGGGTAGAGTGGCCATTGGCTGGCAGAGCAGTGGATGGATCAGGGGTAGAGTGGCCATTGGCTGGCAGAGCAGTGGATGGATCAGGGGTAGAGTGGCCATTGGCTGGCAGAGTTTGTGTCGAAGTGTCCTTAACAACGGGAGCAATTAGGGGTTCAATGTCTAACCCCTAATTGCTCCCGTTGTGCAGGTTGGCGCTTTCCGCCATCGGTGTATGTGTGTGAACACAATCTATCTAAAACACTTGGAAGCGCTAAATGCATCCATTTACCAATAATAACCATTCACTTAAAAGTGAACATCTCTGTATTGCATGCTCTGACACCCCCGATTGAAAATTGTAACAGTTTGAAGAACTGTTGGTAGGGCCTTCCAAATTGTTGTGGCATATAGGAGCAAAATTAATTTAACCACTTGTTTGAGCCAAATCTGGGTTGAACGTGATTTGTGGAACTTTGTGATCGTGTGATGTTGATCTTTAGGAAGTATTTTGACAGGTGCATGGGTGTCTTTGAGGTGTAGGCCTAGCGTATCTTGTACACAAGGCCCATTGCAAGTTGCTGTACTCTGTCGTCAACCACAATGCCATCCTAAACTGTTGTGTTATGGGACATGCAGATTGCAGACATCCAAAACAAACTTTTCATGCTACTGCTTGGCCTTTCTCCTAGAACACACCTAACCCTGCTCATTATCACAGTTTAGGATGGCTTGAAAGATACTGGTCAAGTGGGCACCTTGGACTAGAGTATTGTTATACCTACTAGCCAGTGAGGAGATCCTGGTTCTTTGGTTGACTTTTTGAGTGGTGCAACCACTCCAAAGAACAGCAATGTCCCTATGTCCCAACCTATGTCCCTATGTCCTAACTCCTAACCTATGTCCCGGTGTTTAGAGTAGGCCTACCAATAAGGGGTGCTGTTGCACCACTCGCTTCAGACTGGTCTGATTTTTGTATACTGGTTGCCATTTTTTTTATCGCAGGAAAGATTAGGCTTACTAACAAATTATTATTACTAGCATTTTTATAATAATAATAATAATAATCTATTTTCCGGATATGACGGAAGGTTTCAGTGTGTTGAGTGGTGACGTCAGGTTGGGGGAGGGTGAATGGATGGAATGAATGGAATGAAGAGCAGTGAGACCAGATTGAGCGGTGGGAGTGGGAGACTGTGGGACGCTTCCATTCAGAACCCTACCCTAGTGTAACGGTCTCTGTACCGCTCCGCTGCCAGTGCCTGGGAGAGGGCAACACATTTGTGTAGCTTTGGTGTAGAAGACAGCTGTGTGGACATCATCAATCAGGTCAGCGCAAACACAAGTTCGGTGGACGTATGTGATCTTAACGTCTCTTTTACGTTGTGGGCATTTGTATTATTCTGACCGCTGCAACGAAGGACCCGCTGCGATATGCTTGATGCCAAGAAGCCATGCAGCCGCATCTCCAATCTGGATTTCACCTCAAACAGCCTCCTCGTAACCGAAGCTTTTATTTGACTGTTTTATTCATGGGTGAATTTGTATCAGGGTATTGATGCGGTTAAACAACTACTTTGTGCTCCTGTTTGCGTGGAGATCCAACATGAAGACGCACCATTGGAGCAGCAGGACCGCCGCTTCTCATCGGTAGCACCAAGGCAAAACACACTGATCTGACAGACTGGCGTGTATTTACCAGACCGCTATCACACTGTTGGGTTGATTCTGCTACTGAATCTCTGGGGGGTGGGGGGACAGTATTTTTTATATTTCTGTTCTTTTTGAGGATACAAACTAGCAGATTCGTGCAACTGCCTTCTAGTCTAAAAATAAAAGTAGCCTACGGCCTCCTCTCTTATAGCCTATCTGCAATTTGGACTGGATTTACAACAACATATAATATATAGTTTAGTAATAATTCTCAGAATTTCTCCCATAATTGTTTTAGTCATTACGCGCAATGAGCGTAAATGAAGCTAGTGTCAGCTAACATCAAGTCCTTGGTGTTATTTTTCTGTGTGGATTCATTTCCCCACCAACCCAACCATGCATGCTCCAACACGCCTGCTTGGATGAATTCTCAACCAACCCCCCAACAACCCAACCTCCTCCGCCCACCCATCCATCCATCCACCCCAACCCTCCGTCCCAGCCCGCGGGAGGAATATATAAACCCAGGAAGAGTGCTGCTATGTCGGATTCAAGCTCTGTGATGCACCGCTGATGAGAAGCAGCTTACCGGGAGGTCTGGACTGGAGGAGAAGAGGATCAGAGAGACAAAGCTATAGCTTCAACCAGACAGGATCAGTTTAGCTGCACGACCAACCCTCGACACCTATATCTCTGCCTGCCTGGTATACCTATCCACCGAAATGGGGTATGTATTAACTTAACCAGACTTCTAAACTCTCTATGGTAAGATCTGCATGCTGTTCCGTTTCAGAAACAAGACACCAGAGACGAGTGCACTGTCACATAACGGTGTAATAAACGGTCACGGTGTTATAACTGTGTAATAGCTGGTATTATGATAAACATGGCTAGCTAAAGCTATCCAAGGCTACACGTTCATAAATACATAGCCTTGCCTTGTGTATAGTTGTAACACAGAGAGGATACAAATGTCACCAAATGGACCCCATTTGGAATATAGCCTACTCCAAATGGATTTAGTGCTGAAGGATGTTACTGTAAATAAGTTGGCAGCCTCTTGTTGACATGCCTTGTCAAGGAGGGAGCACAGAGCATTATTCTTCCACACGTTGGACTTGACCATGCAGAGCGATGAATTCTTCATCGTTATGTGAATAATCTATCACATACAAGTTATTGCTCGATGTGGCATGTGCAAATTTAGCCTTTTAAGGCCGTTCATTATATCTTTGACATGTTTCAGAGAATGAGGCATGCCAACTCATAACACCATATAATATGTTGTGATTTGAGATATCACAAGAATAATATTAGCCTTAATTGTGGCATGCCTTGTGATTAGCTATCAAACAAAATCACAGCACAAACGTACAAGGATAATGAAGACACATAGTTGACTTTAATAAGAATAATCCCCAAATGATATACTGGGCAATTAACAGAAAATATATATCTAAACTGATATTTGAATAATCGAGAAGCAAGTTTTCTTTAACACGCATGCACGCATTAGAACAGGGGTCTCCACCGCTTTTCAAGCCAAGGACCTCTTATGAGGGACAGATGAAGCAGGGACTTCATCTGTCCAATGTTATATTGCATAACATTGAGTGGCAGATTCAGCTTTTTCATAGATTTCTATAGCTTCATGGACTTGTTTGACAGCACTGTCATCAGTGTTGTGTTAATGTATATTTTCAGACCAAGCTGCTCCCTCTTCCCTCTACACACCAAAAAGTGTTGCTGAAAATAGCTGTTCTACAAGCTCACAACATCTTTTTGGCGCATGTTCCCCCAGAGGATACTGTGTATAGTAACTCATTTTGCTGTTATACTGTTATAATTTTATGGTAACTGTATTCAACTGAACGGACACAGGTGAAAGAATACACCCACTGTCTCTTTAATTCTGTGATTTCAATCTCTAAGTATTCTATGTCTTTGGACTTCATTATCACTGAATTTGATCAAGCTTACAAGTGCTCTATGTAGGAGGAGGTGGTACATACTGAAACCTTGAGAGAATATGAGTTTCAGTTGGAACAGACTGAAAATAACAGTCTACTTGACATTTAAACTCATATAAAATTAAAATACTTAAAAGAAAGTTGCACCTACTTTGATGTTTGAGAAATGCAAGGTGTTGTGGAACTTAAATGGTAAATGGTGCATTTATATAGCGCTTTTATCCAAAGCGCTATACATAGATTGTGCATTACATTCACCCAATCAGCAGTCACACACACGTTCATACACCGATGGCAGAGGAAACCATGCAAGGCACCAACCTGCACATCGGGAGCAATTAGGGTTCAGAATCTTGCTCAAGGACACTAACTCTGGGGGAGCCCGGGATCGAACTGGGAACCTTGCCGTTTCCATCCAGCTGTTCTATACCGGCCACTCTATTTGTCACTTTTATAATACATTTTGGACACCAAAACAATATCATCAATATCGTTTATACAATTATTTTTATAATAATACTACTACTACTACTACTACTACTACTGATGATAATGATGATGATGATAAAAATATATAATAGAGTACCGAAGTCCTGACTCGTTCATCCCCTGTGTCACATAAGTAATTTCTCTATGGAGAATAACATTGGGTCATCTTAAAACCGCCTCACATAAGCATTGTGGTCCAAAAATACAGTCTCTGTATCGTTTACGATAGTCAGTCACTCATATTTGATACAGTCTGTTTCTGGTAAAATTGTAACTAATTCTGCTGCAGTAACATTAGCGTGTACTCGCCGTCAGTTGATTCTTGAGGAGTCAAACCGCAGGGACCATTCGTTTATTTTTGGAACAATATAAAGAAACGCAATATAAAGAAAGTCTATGAGAATTCAGAATGGGGGGAACCCATGTAGGATGTGTAAATTACGTCAGACTTCGGTGCTCTATAGGTGTATTATTTAGGTGTTATTATACCACATTTCAGGAAGGAAGTACACAGCTCATAGTCACAATGCAATAAATGCAATACCCTGAAGAAGACATACTTTGTCGAAACATTGGTGTCTTAAATAATAATTAAAGAGTTGTTGTGTCGTGACTGTGAGCTGTGCGACCTCCTTCCTTTGAAACAGTTATTTTCCGTGGTCAGCAGCACTTTACTACTGGTGTGCGCTCCTGTTCCATTGTTTGTAACAGATGCCATGTATATACGTTGCATTGGTTGCAAGAGTAAAAAGTAACAAAACACTTGACGGAGGAAATGGCATGATGAGCCAGAGTGATGACTTGTGTGAATGTTTTCCAACTGTGACACGAAACCAACGCAGCAATAGAAGATAATTGGAAGCTTTACAGCAGAACTCTCCCGGCAGTCACACTCAATACATATCTGTCTACTTCTATGCAAATACAGGCGTGTGTGTGTGTGTGTGTGTGTGTGTGTGTGTCTGCAGTACTATACTTGCGAGTGCCAAATGTCCCCACAGGTATAGTCGAATTGAAAATAGTTATCCGGTCCTCACAAGATAAATGATTGTTTTATGGTAGTGGTTTTCCATAAGGGTCCATTTGGTTACCAACTCTCCGTTCATTTAGCTATAGGGCCTATCTGGAACCCGCTAAAGGACCACTGGTTGACAAATATTTATTGGGTGAGATTAGTATTAATGGTTGAGGTTATAGGGTTAGACAGTTTGGGGGTTAGGGTTAGAGTTATGCCTGATTTATACTTGTTGGCGATAATGTGCCACCAGCTTGTAGATCTGGTATTTTCAGATATAACCTACAGTAGGGTTTGGATAAAAATGGCGAGTAATTTGATTAAATGGCATTCAGAAAATCGCTTTCCTTGAACATATATGTCCTCACAAGTATAGTTAGGACAAACGTGTGCGTGTGTGTGTGTGTGTGTGTGTGTGTGTGTGTGCAGAACTGCTGATGTGATAACATCAGCAGTCAGATGCTGCATGTCATTGAGACTTGCGTGTCTACAATACATGTCTTTGTGGCTGGGATTATGTGTTAACAATCCCCCCCCCCCCCCCCCACACACACACACACACACACACACACACACACACACACACCTGAGCAGCAGCATAGAGATAACAGTGGACAGTTACTGTAAGCAAATTAGGTCTGAAGACAGACTTTGTGACTGTGAGTATATTCATGACAAGGCCTTTCACAACTTAATCGCTGTACACTTCATTGACCGGGGGTCCAGGGTTGCCAGATTTAGCGAGAGACGTAAGCAATCAGGTCTATGAAAACAAGCCCAAAATAAACTGCAACTACACTGGGGTACAATAAGCAACTACACTGGGCCTACTAGGGGACTGCCCATAGATCCGAAGTCCTGTTAGTCCAAACATGCATTAAGGTTGGCGAACATGCATCAAGGTTGGCGAACATGCATTAAGGTTGGCGAACATGCTCCCGTGCTTGCGGTTATGTTTATGTTAGCGTTAGAGATTGGGTTAGTAATGATCGAACTAACGGGAGGTCGAAGCAATGACATGTTAGCAAGCCACTACTGGAAAACAAGACCAAAAACAAAACATGTATGCCGCACAGTTGCACTACTAAGGGCTCCGAGGCACTTGAGTTGCAGGTGATGAGTTGCAGGTGATGTTCTACTTTCTTGCCCACAGGTCATGTCCTGTCCACTTGCCGAAAAGTTAATTGTCCATTATTAAATTATACTGAAGGCCAAATTTGAATTTCCGTTAATTTTATTAACACTTATTTCTACTTGCATGCTCATATAACCAAAGTGTTGCATATTGGTCATTTTGCATGCAGTACCACATTATTTTGATACTGTTATTGTATTTTTAAAGCCAATATTACCGATGCCGATATGAGACCGATATTAAAGCCTTGCTATGCTTCCAGCAGTGCTTGTGCTGGTGTGAATAATGATGGCCTCCCTCACATTATGATCATCTGTCTTTTAAATAACTGTCAAGTCTCTGCTCTAGAGACCTATAGATTCCTGGGAGAAATCAGCTTCAAGCCAGCAGTTAAACCTCGTCTCCCTGAGATGCTTGGCAGATCGGCATCTGACTGTAGGGACCAAATCTGCACAAAATTTGGGTTTCAAGAGAAATAATCTGCTTTGCTGCCATGTTCTGCCTATTACTACTACATAATGTTGTAGAGAATAATACATTTAATGTTGTGTTTATTACTGCTTATGTTGTAGAGTCCAGGGTACACCGTTTACATATTTGTCCTTAGTTCAGGGTTGATTGCAAGTGCACTCTCACTAACATAGGGGGAAACGGGTTGGAAAAACTCCTAGAGACTAACCTTTAATGAATGAATGAAATGCTCAAAGTGTAAAGTGTAGCAATCGTTTGGGTCATGCAACCGGGTGCATATCTTTGGTCCGATGTCCTAACAGTCCGACATCCTACCCCAAAGCCACGCTGGGCATAGACAGGATTTTACTCAAGTAACTAGTGGTCCACTACTGCATATCTCTTAATGCACTGGTGCCCAAATGTTTTAGCTTGAGATCCAAAAGAAAAACGCATTAACAACTACTCATTTTGGCCATTTGAAAATAGCCGATCTACAAGCTCACAATTGTGAGCTTGTAGATCTGCTATTATATAAAAGATTTCTATACATTTGAAAACTTGAAATGAGACATTCTGCATAAAGAGCACTTTCTACTTTGGTTACTTTAAGTACATGTTGATACCAATACTTTTGTACTTTTACTCAAGTACATTTTTAATTATGAACATTTACAAAGTAATTTACTTTGCAGTATTGATACTTTTACTTACCCTGAATTTAAGACGGGTCGTATTATAATCGGGGACTAGACTATTTGACATTCAATGTTCATTTTCCACAAATGGGTGTCGTCTTATAATCAGAGTAGTTTTATATTCGGGACAATACGCGTAAGTAAAAACTTCCACCACTGGTCTCGACCCACTGTTTGGGAAGTGCTGTCTCAGTGTGTTGTGTTTCAAAGCTGTGTTCCTGCCTGTGGAGCTGCTGCCTGTTCCTCCATTACAGCCCACACATGAGGTTAGGGTTCAAATAAGATCTCTATTTTTACACACATGCATACGCACAGTTGCGCACGCACGCACACGCGCAGGCGGTGGGTGTCTCTAGAGGAGAATATGCGTAGGGCAACGAAATATCCGGTCACTATAGTCAGCCTCCTTCAGGTGGTATCATAATCATACTGTATTGTTGTACTGTAAGGTCTGTAAGGTGTACTGTAAGGTCTGTAAGGTGTATTGGTGGTGCTAGATTCCATAACATACTGTAAGGTGGGTGATGGCTGATTGAAGCAGTCACACCTGTCTGTCTTTTTTTGAGGCAAAGAACAGTCTAACCTGTGTGTGTGTGTGTGTGTGTGTGTGTGTGTGTGTGTGCGTGTGTGCGTGTGCGTGTGTGTCTTCCCTCAGAGAGCAGCCTATCTTCAGTACGAGGGCCCATGTGTTCCAGATTGACCCCAGCACCAAGAAGAACTGGCTGCCCAGCAGCAAGCATGCCGTGACCGTGTCCTACTTCTACGACAGCACGCGTAACGTCTACAGGATCATCAGCCTGGACGGCACCAAGGTGTGTGTTCACTGGTGGTATCAATACTACACTATAGAAATGCTCTGTTGCAAGTAAAAGTTCGGAATCCCGGGGGAGAAATTGGGGAGAAAAGGTGGTATATTGCTGAGGAGGTAAATGTATCCTATTTCTTTATCCTTTTGTGTCACACTGTAGTATGCCGAAGTAGGGCATTCATGAAATTAAAATGAAAAGAATATATATATATATATATATATATATATATATATATATATATATATATATATACACACACACATATATATCTTTTCAGGAAATGAAGAAAACCATATATTTTTAAAACAAAGCAATACTGCCTCATCAAAGTAGGTGTTGTGACTTTATATATTGTCAATTACTTGCATGAGAGGGGGAGAGGTGGTGGAGTAAGCTGCTTTATCAGACAATTTGAGGGTCCAATGGAGCTTTTTACTACTTTTCATTGGTTCAATATATGTTTACCCAACACACAGATGTAAAAGGTATTCAATAGCACTGATTTAAGGGGGAAAATAAATCAAAAACCTCAAAGATTGAGTTAGGTGGTTTCCTCCCGACAGCAACGATATGAGGTTTTCAACAAATATGGTCAGTCTTGCTTTTTGTGGGAAAATGTCAAAAAGAAAAAAAAAATATATATCAATATATATCAAGGTATTTGGTCAACAGATTTCAACTACATTGACCAGTTTCTGCCTACAGTAGGCCTACATTTCTACCTGGTCACGCACACACACAATTGGTTTGGCAAGGCCTGTCGTTAGCATGTGGCAGATATTATTTTTAGTCCTTGGAGGGCTGTTATGTAATGTCCTCTGGCACACTGACCACTGCTAGTGGTTGTATTGTGATGAGAATAGCTGAGCATGCTGGCTGGAGTGCCATGACACTTTGGCGTTCAAGATTTGGGCGCACGCGCTCTCACACTTTCTCTCTCTCTCTCTCTCTCTCTCTCTCTCTCTCACACACACAGACAGACAGACATTTTATTCAATGGCCAAATATCACGAAGCGGGAATGATAGTCTGACGCATTCCGGTGTGCTAATGACTGTGATTGGAAGGTGGCTCTCGTTGGGGCTGGTGGGTGTCATTCTATTAGCGCTGGCTAATAGTTATACAAATAGTTCTAATCGTATCTAAATGTACACATGAGGTTGTAAGCATATGCTTATCGGTGTTGCGAGGATGAGGGGGTAGTCTACTTGGAAAAAAGGGTTTGAGAACCCAGTAGCCTATAGTTTTATGCTCATGTTACTGATTGTGTGGTGCTGTGTGTTCAACAGGCCATCATCAACAGCACTATCACTCCCAACATGACATTCACCAAAACCTCTCAGAAGTTTGGCCAGTGGGCTGACAGCCGGGCCAACACCGTCTACGGCCTCGGCTTCTCCTCTGAGAGCCACCTGCTCAAGGTAGGAACCCCAACCCTAACAGACAAAAAGTTGCATTTTGACATCCCTGCATTAGGCCTTTTACTGAGATGAGTGGGGTAAGTGATGTTTTTGTGTTAAAATAAGTGTTAAATAGCTTTATTTTCTGATAGCTACCTAGAGTGTTTGTCATTTAACACAGGTCCCCCTGTCTCTTCAGCTCTTTAGTAAACAGAAAATACATTTTCAGGTAGAGATACCAATTAGGCTATATCCAATCAGGAGAGAGAACTCACAGGACCCTTTTCTACAAAAACAACAACAAAAAATGGTTGTCATCTGAAATGTTAAACATAGTTTTATTCCACTAATTTAAATCTTCAATTGGTTTATTCGATTGAAATGTATGTTGGCAGGCCGCCTTATACTTAGCTGTGTACCGAAAATAGCCAATATACAAACTCCAGACGTGTCAGCCATACATATATATAAAGGCTAGATGGCTCAAGGCGGAGTCTCTGACGTAGTTCACCTGGCGGCCATCTTACTTCGGGGCTACAGTACAGTATGTTCTATGGCAGCTCAAACAAAAACAGTCATAACTCGCTCAAATCTTGACGGATTTACAAACGGGTTGGTTTATTACAAACGTTGTCAACGTGGATATGATTCAGGACGCTTATCTACTTAATTGTGTTTTTTATATGAACGTCGTACAAAAGCATATAAGTATGCGGACGTCTCTGACGTTTTTAACAAACCAAACCGTTTGAAAATCGGTTGAAAATTGAGCAAGTTATGGTTATTTAAAAGTACATGCCCCATAGACACAATGTTATGCTGCCCCGAAGTAAGATGGCCGCCACGTAGCAACGTTGCCATGGGCGGAGCTTGAGGGGGTTCTGCACCCCCTGGCAAAAAAATATATATATATATATATATTTTTTTGTTTTTTTTAAACTTAACTTCTGACTGTAGTTTGTAATCATCTCTCTTATCATGATATGATGACTCGCTATATGGCTGTAGTGCATGTGTGTATGTGTGTGAGCTGCTGTACTACCTAAATAACTCATTTTTAGGGGTTAGGGCATTGTAAAAACGCTAAAATAATAAAATAAAGGTCAAAAAAATTGCGGGTGTCGTTGGCCAAGCAGTCGCACCCCCAGGCGTCAAGTTCAAGCTCCGCCTATGAACGTTGCTCTCCATTGGCCAGAGCGCGGGTGAGCCATCTAGCTTTCTTATATATATCTATGGTGTCAGCGACGAGTTGAGGCTATTTTCTGGCTGTGGCACTATTGGGTCTCTTCTCTGCTAGTCCCTCCTTAACCGTTTAGTCTATTTATGCATTTATTTTTGACGAAATTGTCATTATAATTGTTATATTTTGTATATCGGTTGCATAGTATAGTGAAGCCGCGGAATCAAGGATTGTTCTCCACTGAATTAGGAATGTTCCTGTGGGGACTAAATCAGTTGATTATTATTCCTTTCCTTTGTGTGTTGAGAGTCCAGCAAAAAAATAATTCGTTTAGGCTATTTGAGCTTCCGTCACAGATTGTTGTGTCTTATTTGCCCATGATGTGTGCATGTCATATCAGTTTGCAGATAAGTTTGCCGAGTTCAAGGAGGCAGCGAGGATAGCCAAGGAGAAATCTCAGGAAAAGATGGAGCTCACCAGCACTCCTTCACAGGTAATTTTCATAATAATATTAATACATGTAATCACATGAATCAATTACATTAGTTAACCGATAGTAAATTATACCAGTAAGACGCCCTGAGGTTGAGAAGACTAAAGGGTGAGGTCGCGTGCACACATCCGCCTGGGTGATGGGAGCTGCTGGGCGAGCGCTGGCGCTTTGGCATGGGGGGTCAGATCAACATATATGAATTGTGTCCTGGCCATATATGGAGCGTGGCTTGAGTGTACAGGGTTTGATAAGGTCAGATCAACATATGGAATGTCAGAACAGGTCAGCTCCATATATGGAGATCTAAGGGTGGCAGTGTCTTGAGTGTACAGGGTTTGATGAGGGCCCAGGTAGGGCCGGGCCTTACGTTTTGGGCCTGTGGAGAACTCTAATTTTCGCCAGCTGCTGGGGCGGGCCCATCTAGAGTTTGAATGGACAGGTATCAGTCAAAAGAGAGACATCGAAGAGGAAGGACGGGGTGGGGAGGATCAACATATGGAATGTCAGAACAGATCAGCTCCATATATGGAGATGGAGGCATGATGTCACGAGGCGTGACCATATATGGAGGTTGTGATGTGATGTGATTTTGGCACCATTGCGTGGACATTTCTGAAATTTGCAGAAATACCAGAATGCATAAGGTATTCTTTTATACACCCTATATAATATGATCTCCTCTGGCGTTCCCTCGTAGTGTAATACATATTTCAGCTTTTGTGAAGGAGACCCAGGTTCAAATCTGGGGTGGAACTGAATACTTATGAAAAGCACTATATAAATCCCAGGTCTTATTATTATTATTAAGTGGAGAATGACATAGTGGGCTTTAATGTAGGCCTATACTGTAGCCACTATACCTAACCATGTGGTGAGGGCACCGCTCAATCCTCTCCTGACCCTCTATACTTCCAACAATTCTTCTTCAGGTTGGTGCTTTAAAAAGGAATGTTTTAACAGTCAACAAGCCTGCTCAAAATAAGGTAAAAGGGTACAGGAAAAATAGCTATCCTTGCTATTCTAGCTATCCTGGTCTTTGATCTTTGACCTTACCCAAAGTGAATGCTGTGTTTCAAGTCCTTATTCATCTTAGGACTCCATCTTTCCCAGGTGTTTTTCACCTCAATTGCGTCTGAACCCTAACATTTAACTTCACTAAAACAATGCCTAAACATATCCCTAAAATATAAGATTTTGAAACTTCTATAGCAATTCTAGCTAAACAAAGACATAATTGCCCAGACTCTTCTTCAACAAAGATGGCGAAAGCAAACATTCTTTGTTCTGTACTTATATATACAATTGTATGGTACAAAACACTGAAGTCCTTAAACCAGAAACCTAACCTCACAGAAATAATGCCAAACCTCAGAACACTCCATTCCTCGCCGAAACACCTGAGAAAGAGTGAGTCCCGCTCTGTTCTATCTCCTATCCTCACTCCTACAAGGTTATGTAAAGAAGGAAAGGACATGTAGTTAGTATGAAGGTATATATAGGCTATAGTAAAATTTGAGAGGTTGCAGATCACTGAAATGTGAAGCTATTAACCTGCAATCCACACGCTGAATCTGAATTCGAATATGTAACACAAAGTGAGGGGCACCTGGTAATGTTTGTTTAAAGTGCTCTAAACAAACATTAAAAGTCCATAGACTTGACTGCCACATTACGTAATTCCCAAAAGCCAGACGTTGGAGGGGATAGCACTCAAAACATATTCACACTTTGACAGTTGCACAGCAAAAACTGTTGACTTCAAATGTGTATGAATATTTTAAGTGCAAATTGCAATGTGCACGACATGTGTAGATTACATTTTAAAGTGCTCAAAACAAATCCACAAGCTTACGGGTTTTACAACACATACTACTATCATATAGATGGCCTTTTCTTCTTTAATAACCCTTGTAAAGGATACAGGAGCTAGGACATAGCCCAATACAAACCTGAGATGCAGCCAGACTCTGTAGTGCCCTGTCTCTACGTTCCTATAGGTATATCATTACATTCTACTCCCTAGGGCCTCCCCTTAAACATCCAGGTGTTTGTCATTCCCTGTATTTGTATTCACTGTACTGTAAGCGGGCCTTATTCACAGGAAGCTTTTTGTTTATTTGTTTTCTGCTATGGACAAAGATGCATGGCAGGGTGGTATCTGGGAAGCAGAGTCGGTAGAGCTCTCGCCTTTGGACCACAAAGCCATGGGTTTGATCCCGGGCATAGTAGCACGGCTTGGGAGCGGTGAGTTGTATACTAAGTACTGGGAGCTGATGGTACAGTGTTGTGCTCCACCTCAGCAATCCATCTCCCAGATGTCTAGAAATGGGGCTAGACCCCCACGTGCTTGGCTGATACCGACAATAAGCCTCTCTGGCCTACTTATTATCCATAAAGCTCTGGAGCGCTCCGCTTCACCAAAACACTCCATCACTCAAAAAGCGCTTCCTGTTGACACGCCCCCCCCCCCCCCCCCCCACCCCCCCTTACAGCTTTTTGTGCTTCTGGGTAGTTTTTCTTTATTTATTTTGTGTGACTAGGAGTCTGCCCCGGGTGACCTGCAGTCACCTTTGACCCCAGAGAGCATCAACGGTACGGATGAGGATATAACTCCAGACACGCCCGCTCAACACACCCCACCACGCCCAGAGCTACCCCTCAATGCACTGCACTTCTCACACAGGTAATGTGTTCTCTTTTCATTCATTGGCATTTCATTCAATGGCTTTTCTTGGAGGTTTTCTTGCGTCAACCAATCACAGTCTCGGCCGGCTGCCCCCGTCCCTTCGGGCTATGGGATCGATGGTATCACACTGCAGCCAGAGAAGGCTAATGTGTGTAGCCTGTAGCTTGTGCAGCCCAAGGGAGGGAGGGAGAGAGAGAGAGAGAGAGAGATAGAGTTTAATGTTTAATAACCTACAAGCATGTTTATGTACTGCATTTCTTATTTGTAACGCAAAATGTTTTCAGTTATTACAGTGTAAGTGTACTGTACAAAAGTAATGCACCGACTAGCAGAACAGTAGTCAGACAGACAGACAACAACACTAATGTTTTTTACGCGCTGTGAGCTTATTGATAGAACATTTTAGCCAAAGTAAAAACTATGGTAAAAGTGGTTGACATTATTGTGGCGGGGGGTCATGATGATTGCGTGGCGACCCGCCACACAATAATGCATATAGGGAGCACACTGTAGTGTGTCTTCCCAACGGGGGCTCCTCACTGGCAGAGGAGCCAGTATGGTACAACAGTGTGTCCTCCTGTTGGGGGCTCCTCACTGGCAGAGGAGCCAGTATGGTACAACAGTGTGTCCTCCTGTTGGGGGCTCCTCACTGGCAGAGGAGCCAGTATGGTACAACAGTGTGTCCTCCTGTTGGGGGCTCCTCACTGGCAGGTGAGCCAGTGTGGTATAATAGTACGTCCTAAAACAACAAAAACCAAAAACAAGATAAACTCAAAAACACAGAGCTTTGCGACTCATTGGGAGCTTGTAGATCGCCTATTTTTCAGTGCAGGACAGCATCAAATGATAATCTTTTCTACTTGCAGTTCGTCCAACATCAACAAGCACTGGGAGGCGGAGCTTGAGGCCTTAAAGGGGAACAACGCCAAGCTGACGGCGGCGTTGTTAGAATCCACCGCCAACGTCAAACAATGGAAGCAGCAGCTGGCGGCCTATCAGGATGAGGCAGAGAGGCTACATAAACGGGTACAGACAACAAATACAGAAAACTCACTGAATCAATCATTTAAAAAAAAGTTGGCATCCCAACAAAAAGTCTGCCATCGGTCTGCCTATAATGTTTCCGAACGCAAGCAAAAATATTTCAATGTAAAATGTTTTTTTCTTTCTTATTTTTTTCATGTTGCTAGGTGACAGAGCTGGAGTGTGTGAGCGGTCAGACAACGGTCATCAAAACTCAGAAGACAGAACTGAACCAAACGATAGAAGACCTGGAACTGGTCCTGAGGACCAAAGAAGAGGTGAGTGTGTGTGTGTGTGTGTGTGTGTGTGTGTGTGTGTGTGTGTGTGTGTGTGTGTGTGTGTGTGTGTACGTGTGTGTGTGTGTGTGTGTGTGTGTGTGTGTGTGTGTGTGTGTAATATGCATACATAAAAAATAAAAAAGCAAATGCTGGTCGCCGGGTCAATTGTAACCAATTTTCCCTATTATTTCTGTCTATAATGGCTTTAATTCAGGAGTTGGAGAGGCTTAAAGCAGAAGTGGAGAGCGCCAGTGAGTTCCAGTGTCAAAAAGACTCTCTAACACAGAGACTGCAGGTATGTGACATGCAGGGCTTTGATTGATTGATTGAAATACTGTATTTATTAACAGTTTGCAGAATTACAGTACATTTCCAGCACAAACTCAATACAAAGACTGTTAACTGTGAGTGGACGACCCAATTAAGCATTACACTTGTTTACAACAGGGTCCACCATGTTCAATTCATCAAAACATTTAGAGACGTACAAATAGACACTTCTATAGTTAAAGAACAGAACAGGAATTCATCATAAAGGAAGCAAAAAGGGAAAAGAAACATATACAGTGAGGGGAAAAGGGGGGGGAGTGCCACATTTCATCCAACTAATTGCTTATAAATGATTTATAAGCAGTTCTTTTATTTATAATAAATACATAAAAACTTAGCTAATAGATTTTAATAAAATAGATTGATTTTGGCTGAACATCTTTAAATGTAGCTTTGTTTCTTTCAACAAAACAAGAAATGATCACATAAGGATATTTGTCAGGTGAAAGAAGCGCTGTCTCCGTTGTGTGTGTGTGTGTGTCCATATTAATATGATTAATATTTTAGTAACGTGTATGTTTGTGTGTCACAACCCCACGCCTCGCGGGCCGTTGTTTGCGGCGCTATCTCCGTTGTGTTCTTGTCTCTGTTGTGTCAATCTCAAATGAGATGTTAACGTCCTGTAAGTAGATGTGGAAATAAAACTAGTGTTGACTAATCAATACATGTGGCTCTTATTTTGATGAGGCAGTTTCTGCACAGGGAGTCCGTTTCACTTGTAAACAAGCATACGATGGATGAGCTGTCAAAGTACTAGTCGCTAAACCACGTTAGCGACCATATTTACAATATGAAAACTGTCACTTAGAGTCTTAGACAATGTAGGTTACACACGCTGGAATTAAACATGGAACCTGCAGGCAGCATTAGGTGAGTAATTCATTGTATATGTGTTGGACGTTCGTGGTTGTGCTAATGATAAACGGACAGCTGCTGCTGGGATCCTAGGCTCCTGCTGCTTAACGACGACACTGTTTGTGACTAGGTGTACTAGTGTAGCTTTGCATCTGTTGCATCTGCCTGTGTGAAAGCAGCATAACGTCGTGGCAGGATACGAATGCCTGTAACCCCCCCACTCACTCTTGAACGAAGTTGAACGAGAAAAAGTGACGTTCACACACGCCAGAAATGAACGCGTTCACAATGACGTTCATCAGGCAGAAATACAGTACGTTCAGTTCACGTTCAGCCCAAATGAGAACGGGCTCGTGAACTATCGTTCTTTGAACGCGTTCGGGTACAACACTGTAGGAGTTAACACACACAGCTGTGTAAGGCTTGATTTGTGCTTGGTCGCATGGCGGTGTTGTATAGCTATGTGAAAGACAACTGCGAAAATATATAACGACCCCGGTCCGAAAACTATGTGAGGTTGATTATTTCTTTCCGTGCGCTGACATTCGCTACGATATTCGGCCTGAGAAACGCGTCCTATGTGCAAAGTTGTGCAAACACCTTTATGCACCGCTTTAGGAAAATGCACCTTCCTTTAGTCAGTGTATTTACACGTAATTTACGACCACCTTAGTGAATTGGTCCCGTTGTGTATCTGTAAGTGGTGTAAAGTGTTTGAGTAAGTACTGTACTTTTGAGGTATTTGTACTTTCAATTTCCAATACTTTTACTTGTACTCCACTACATCTCAGAGGCAAATATTGTAATTTTACTGCACTACGATTATTTGAAAACCTTAATTAGGCCTATAGTTACTTTGTAGATTTTGATTATTGTTACAAAACATACCCTAAACCACTTCAGCCCTATATACATTTCGTCCATTTGAAAATAGCCGATCTACAAGCTCACAATGTATCGAGATGTGGTGTATTGTGAGCTTGCAGATCTGCCATTTTCAAAAAATGTGTCAACATTTGAAAATTGAAACGGGACATTCTGCATAGTGAGTACATTCTACTTTTGGTACTTTTTAAGAACATTTTGAATTCCGGACTTTTTACTTGTAACGGAGTATACAGTTCTACAGTGCAGTATTAATACTTTGACTTTGAAGTAGAAAAATGTGAGTACTTTTTCCACCCGTTGTGTTTCTGTCACTGTGCACTGCCCAGGACACGGAGTCCAGGAACTCTGCGCTGGAGGAGCAGCTGTCGGGTCTGGAGCGGCGCCTGGAGAGCGACCAGCAGGAGGGAGAGGAGTTCCGCAAGAGCCTGAGGTCTCTGCTGGAACTGCTGGACAGCAAGATCTTTGAGCTGACCGAGCTCCGTGACACGCTATCCAAGCTGCTAGAGAGAAGCTAGGAGGATGCACAACTACACGCACACACACACACACACACACACACACACACACACACGCACGCACACACACACGCACACACACACACACACACACACACACACACACACACACACACACACACACACACAACTGCCTCCATCATAGCAAGGCTCTCTCACAATACCTTCTACATACACTACTGTAGTCAGTGGTGGACAGTAATTAAGTACATTTACTTGAGTACTGTACACATAAATTGAGTATCTGTACTTGAGCATTTGGTGGGGGTTTTGATTGACTTTCACTCCACTACATTAACAAGGCAAATGTTGTACTTTTGGCTCCACTACATTTCCAGGGACTTACAAAACGTAGCCTACAATACAAATATATAATATGATTATGAATAACCAGTTTAAGCCTTATTTCAAAAACAGTGAAAATAGCCAATCTGCAGGCTCACAATGCGTCACAATGCCATGCGTTGTGAGCTTTTAGATGTGGCAGAATTCTGACAATTTATTTAGAGATTTGAGGATTTTGAAATTTTGCGACAGCAATACATTGACTAACACTACAAGTGTAGTAAGTAGAGTAATATATGACCTGGAGTATCTATACTTTGACTCAAGTACTGGGGTTGAGTACTTTGTCCACCACTGGCTGTAGTGTCTGTTAGTACTCACATTGTCATGATTGATTATTTTTTACACATTTACTACAAATCCTCACTGTCGGATGGAAACCTTGCAAAAAAGAAGAGCCTGTGTTGCAAAACCTGCAACACAGTAGTGTAGTTAACTTGTAGTTATTATTTAGTCACTATTAGTCTTGTTAATACTTTTCATTAGTTCAATATTAATAACACCCACGGAAAAACTAGTAAAGTAATCTAAAATTGACGATCTGCTGACGCTGTGAGCTTATACGCATATCTGCAATTTTTGCTACTTCTGTGTGTATAGTTGAAACATGGAGAGATACAAGGTTTCTGCCCGACAGTAACGAGATACATACCGTCATTCATCAATGCTGCACACACACACACACACACACACACACACACACACACACGTTTTCCACAGTCTACTAAAGACGTCTGAGTTCGAAACCCACTGACCCCATCTGGAATATTCTGGAATATGTTTTTCTGCACTGCAGTTGTACTCTTCAGTGACAGACCGTTCCCTAGGAGAGGACTCTGAAGATATCATTCTTCAATCAAGAAGTTTTTTTATTTTATTATTATAATATTTGTTTTTTAATCTTTGGTGGCCTCTTCTGGATAGCTGGTGTAAGTGATTCTCTTCCATGGATTCAGGTTCATGTTTTGGCTTCCAGGCGTTTGTGTAACTAAAAGCACTGCGTCAAAAACAAAACGGAATCCATCGTCAGCCAAACGTAAAGAGACAAAAACTCAAACCGATCGGTCACGTCGAACAATTCTGTTCCCTGGACACTGAGATGTTGACAGTGACTGAGGGTCCCAGGTGACCTGAAGAGATGATGACCCCACGTGAATAGGGATGGGCATTAATCCCCTTATCGATGCCTTTCTATTATTGGTAGCTGTTGGCAAATAGGCTTTATGCACAGCAGCCATATTGGAAGGAAATTGGGGCTCTTACTTAGTTCTTTGAGTGTTACCAATTATACTAATGAAGGAATGAATAAGAGTCAGGCTGCTGATATTTGACTCACTGGAAACACTCTGCTACACCAGTGGGTCTCAAAGTATGGTCCTAGGGACCCTCTCATGGTTCAGTGCGGTGGTTCCAACTTGCCCCTTACGGGTGTGTAACCATGATAACTATAGTGTTATACACTATCAGAGTTATGGAGGGGCTTAAAAAAAAGATTTATTTCCCCCGATATGGCTGCTTTGCATAGAGCCTATTAATTGGTTCCGATATGGGGCACTTTCATGTAATTTCCGCAGACAATCAGAGGTAGAGCTTCATGTTCAACTGATGCACAACATTGAAGCAACATGCGCATGCAAGCCATTCATTTCATGTTTCTTGTTATTACAGGTAGTCTGCAAGGAATTCAACAGAAGTCAAAAAGCTTTATTAGAATGACATACTTGTGTGTCCCACTGCCAGTGATTTGATTTCAATGACATGACTCTAGTCTGTCGAGACATTACGTCAGGTCTTGCTAAAGTCGATAAGATAATTTATGAGACAAAACCTTATTGATTTCCAATTCTCTGTATTTGGAATCGTTACGATTCTCAATACCCATCCCTGCTCATGATTCCGATGTTCGGAATAGGCCCTAATAGGAATAGGCCCTATACACAGTTGGAAATTCTTGTTACGAATTTCCGAGGCTACTATCTTGTATACTTCCTTCTCAGGTGTTACCAATGATTCTAATGAAGGCTCTGTTCCATTTAGTGTAGCACAGTGGTTCTCAAACGATTTCAATTTCAAGGACCCCTAAAAGTGACCAAATGGACCCGTAACCCTAATGGTCCCTGGACCCTAATTTGGGGCTTACTGGTGTAGTAGCAGTGTTTCGAGTGAGACAACATGCATAACACCCCGACTCTCTCTGACCAGAATGTAACAGAACCTTCATTAATATCATCGGCAAGACCTGTGAAGGTTAAGTAAGGAAGAGTCCCAATTTCTTTACAATATGTCTGCTGTGCATAGAGCCTATTGTCTTTTTATTATGTATCACCATCACCAAACACCTGGTCGGGAGGAGGAGGACGGAGGAACATAGATATAAAAGCCTAGATACCTCATTCGCCTTCAACGGAAGTGCGGAAGGCACGCTGCCACTTAAAGTGACTACTGGCCAATCACAGCGCGTCTTTTCGGGGACTTGTCCGAATCTAGGGTGCATTCGAATAAACGAATGACCAGAGGGCACACCAGTGCACCCAGTCATTGCCCATATCCGAACCCACCCTGGATTATGAAAAGACCCACCTGTGTCCCCTTCTGTGACGCACGCGGAAGCTTGCCTCCCCTGTAATGGCGCCCAGAGCCGGAGGAGGCGTCTACCTTCTTATGTCTATGGGTAGGACCTTCTTATCCTCTACAATAGACGAGCAAACGGAGCAATACAAAGAGTGGCCATCAGAAGTCATCAGTGGTGGACAGTAACTATGAGTACATTTGCTTGAGTTCATAGTTTCTGTATCTGTACTTTATTTTACTCTGCTACATTTCAAAGACAGATATTGTACTCTTTACTTCACTGTATTTCTGAGAAGGGTACAAAAACAACATTATGAATTAACTGATTAAGCTGCATTTCAAATATGGTGAAAATAGCCAATCTATGTACAAGCTCACAAGGTGACAACTTATGAGCTTGTAGATCTGATTTTCACTGTTATTGTATTTTTTAGGGGTAATCTCTTGGAAAATCTATGAATTTGTTTGTAAAATTCAATACATCAATGCGTTTGTACTTTCAAAAATAAATCAAGTACTCCAGTACTTTAACTTGAGTACAGATTTGACAGATTATCTATACTTAGTACTTTGTCCACCACTGATCAAAAGCAGGCTTACAGGTGCATCTAATAAACATAAATATGTGTAAGATAAACATAATGCAATTCAAAAAGTGAAACTTTCATGTGTTGCACATTGTTTTTGAATGGTCAACTTTTCTGTATTATGAATCCTTTTTTCATTTCAGTTTTATTGGCCTCATGTAACATAATAGTTTGAGATACTAGATTTGTTGTATTTGCGTTGCCATAATGCCATAATCATCAAAATGTAAAACAAGGATTGAAATAACTTCACTTTACCAGTAATGGAATGGAAAGTTTCACTTTTTGTCCTACATTATGAGGGAGAAAGAGAACTTTTTCAAATGTTTGATTAGATGTAACTGCAGGGCTATACTTTGTCAAAACATCTACAAGCTCATAATAGGTTGCTAACGTGAGCTTTATGACGGAGTATAGAGCAGGCTTAACCACTTAAACCCCATATGTTGTCGAGTGGAGTCCTTCATGGCGCTATACTAGTGTCCTTTCTGTTTTAGCTCTACATTAAAGATTGTCGCTAAACATAGCCAATCGACAAGTTCACAATGCGTCAGACTCACAGCTGTGAGCTTGTCGATCTGTTATTTCCTACAGAGGTTTTCCCAGAGTATGGATGCTGGGGTTTTAAGTGGTTTAAAGACTCTTCACGAGTCTTCAGTCACTTTCAGGTAATTTTTGTCCGCTCACAAATGTTTAATGACCAGTTGAGAACACAAGGTGGCATCTGAATCAGCTGTAGCTAGGGTACAGTCTTTCTATACACTTTTCTAAAAAATAATACTTAATGATACAGATTTATATAATTGTGCACTTGTATGTATGTCTGGGTGAATCAGTATTGATGATTATTTTTCTTCCCCCTTTTTATTGCAACTTGAAGTGCAATGATTGAATCCTTTTGTTACTATTAATTTATTACTGTGGGATATAGTTGCTGTCGGGTGGAAACCATTATGTCCTAAGCTGAACCTGTATTCCAATGCATCCAATTGTAGTATTATTTAGTCACAACTTCTTTCTACTACTTTGCATTGGTTAAATATTTAATCACAGACACACAATTAACTATCAATTTAACTTTGCTAAACTTTCAACTACTACTTTTCCACAACACTCTTGTAGGACAAAGTAGATCTGCTATTAAAGATCTCATGATTTTAGAAATATGGAGATACAAGGTTTCTGCCCGATGTCTGACTAAGGATTATATTGGAAGTTGTATGAAACAAAGATAGTTATTTCTTTACATCTCATTTTGACGTAATAATTATTATGTCTGGTATGTGGGTGGCAAGGTTGTTGTATTTCTATTATTATTATTATTATTATTATTATTGTTTTGTATGTGCAAAAACTGGCAATATTTTTGAACTATTTATCAAAGGATTTCAATATACATACAGTACTTGTATAGCAGGTGACGGCGGGTTGGATTTGCAGATTATTTTGCCAAATATTTGTTCCTGTACATATGTGAATTTAGCTCGTGTTGCCTTTGGTACAAAGATGCATCAATGGAGGCTATAATATCTAATTTATACTTAGTCTAATGACGGTGTGACTATAAGCAACCCCAACAAGCAGATCTACAAGCTCATGTTGTGAGCTTGTATATCTGCAACGGGACACATTGTAAGACTAAGTATGACTCTTGCTTAACTGCGGTACTTTTGTGGGGTTTACTATTGCCAAAAATTCTGTGATGATGTACGAAGAATATTGTTGCTGTCAGGTGGAAACCTTGTATGTCCAAAACGTAGTTATTTATTCAGAAGCTCTTAATACTTTTAATTGGCTCAATGTTTATGGGCGCACGCACGCAGGCACACACGCGCACACACACACACACAGGTCCACAAGCTGTGGATGTGTTGCAATGCATTGTGAGCTTTAAGATGAACTATTTTAGCTACTTTTGTGTGATGCTGTAGTGTAGTATGTCAGTCGGGCATTATTTGATGAAAAACTTAATGGAGACAGAGCAGTGTTTCTGCCTGACAGCAACAATAATGAATGTGTAAATGAATATGTATACGTGAAAAAACAAAACAAAAAACAATAAGGGCTTGTTGTTGGTTGTGAAAGGTACATATCAGACACTTGAATAGGGTTGGTGGCAACTTTTATCACGTTTGAATTATAAATCCTATATTGCAGCTTGAAAGGGAATAATATTGAAATAAAAGTTTTAAATGTTGATTATATCACACGGTTAAACAATTGTTAAACAATTTGAGTTCATGATAGTAAACAGAAACAAAATGGTTAACTTTATATATTAAGCATGCAGTCCTACAAAATAGGAAAACCTCAACCTGATTCTGGCACAAGTACCAAATTGTAAAAATACAATCCAGAACAGGCTTCAGTCAGAATCCATTTGATTTGACTGCATGCCCTTGCTGATGTCGATCCCGAATGGTTCACACCTTATTTTTAAATCTATGGTTTTAAATGTGTGACTTGTCCAACTACTTAAATGTAGGCTACTACTACAAATTCTTCTCATACAAATTGCCTGCATACTATAGCCTGGTAAACCATCGTGTCACATGAGTTCACATGTTCATGTCAATTGAGATTTTAGAGGGGGGGATTTTTATTACATATTGTGTTGTTAAATCAAACAGGCAGTGCCAGTTCTAGGACTCAGGTGGCCCTATGCAAGACTATTTTCGGTGGGCCCCCACCAGGGCCATAGCCAGTTGAAAGTTAGTTGAAGTTTCAACTAATCTGACATTTTAACAGGCCGGCCATTGCAATTCACAACGGGCAATGGCTGTAACTAGGGTGACCAGATCCAAGCTGTTCATTTGAGGGACAGGAAATATATTGCTTGTGTGGGAGGGACAAGTGGGACGGGACATACTGGTAACTTGCCTTGATGTGATATTCAACACCCATGATTTATCAGAATCACAATCATCTTTATTGTCACATGATCACATCACAGTTTGGTGGTAAAGATACAATGAGAGAACTTTACAATGGGGTTTAACTTAGGGCATGTGAACACTGATGCCTGCCAGTCAAAATGTGGGACAGGGTCTCAATTTGTGGGACGCCTGAAAAGTCTTGGAAATGAGGGATTGTGCCACGCAAAGGCGAACTGTTCACCCTGTATCGCTAATAGCTGTAGACCTAACTCTGAATCTCCAGTGTTGACATAAAAACGCTATACACAGTTTACATTTTGGGAAAATGAAAAACGCTCTTAGTTATTTTGTGAATATATGGCATCGCCTGTATGCAAATTCAGATCAATTCGTCCAGGCAGCCACTGAGGACGAGTAGGCCTATAAACTTGGAGATGAATGTACAGCTAGTGCATGTTCATATAAAGACCATTTTTCAAAGATATATTTTTTTTGTTACATATTGGACAAAATAGCCAATTTAGCCAAAATTGGCTGCCCGGATGTCCAAGGTGCCCACCTATCCTAACCTGACTCCGCCAGATGGGGCAGCAGAGAGTACACTAGCCTTAGACTAGAGTATACTCTAAGGGGGGAACCCAGTGTACTACTACTCTCTGCTGCCCCATCTGGCGGAGTCAGGTTACACCTATCCTGCATCCAAAGAGAACAAGTAGTATGCCAGGCGTCGACGGCACGTTTTCCACGTCAGAAGTGTTGTCCACGTGCAGATGTTTACGCTCCTCGTGCAAAGCTACGTCGTATAAGCAGCTGAAGGACATTGCGTGGGGGGAGAAAGACAAAGAAATAAGAACAATAGAGTCATGTTTTTTATAACGATGATTATCAGGGGGAAATAAGTTAATTATAATTATAACTGAGAGCCTTTAAAAAAAATTGTAACGTGGTTATTGAAAACAAAGCAACTAAAGATCCACAAAACCACATCTCGCGAGTGTGTGACTTATCAGAAATAGATAAAAAGAGCAGATGTACAAGCTCACAACGCGTCGCACAGCGACGTGGTGTGAGCTTGTACATCTGCACTTTTCCTCTCCTCCCCTAAACTCCGCCCCGGACCCTGACAGCATGCACCCTTTAACTGCTTGTAAACACAACACTCACGCACGTGACCGCAGCACGCGCACCGTGTCCGAAAGAACACAAAGAGGGGGAGAGAGAGAGAGAGAGAGAGAGAGAGAGTGAGGGTGAGGGAGAGAGGCAAGTGCTAATATGCTTATTACAGCGACATTAGCCAACTAACCGTGTTTGCATCTTTTTACGTTTCTTGCGTTCATATTTGAGTACGTTAAATGTTAGGCAGGAGTCTAATAGTCTATTTAATATTTATCAAGCGGTATAATTAATATTAATGAGATCGTCTCGTTAATATTCAGCAGCTGGCAACGTGTAAACAAAACCCGACGAGCCATTGTTTTGTGTTTTGGTTAGTTAGCTCTCTAAGCTCTCGCTATGCTGTTAGCGACTGTTGGCTAACTGTAGCTCTTCTTTACCGTCAAAGGGGGGATATTTCTTATGGATTAATGGATGTTTCCCCCAAAGCTAACTTGAGATAACGTTTACTTAATATTATTTTTTACGTTTTATTTATTGTCATGATGGAGGAGTGTGTGGTGTTGTTGGTTCGCTGTTAAGCTCTTTATCGTCAAAAGGGGGGCATTATCTTGATCTTCCCGCAAGCTAACTTGAGACAACTTTAACCTTATAGCATTATTATTATTACAATCATAGTTTTAAACGTTTGTATTTATTGGTCATTGAACGTAATAATACATAATGGAGGAGTGCGTGGTGGAGTCGGACTGGGTGTCGGTTCGGCCCAACGCGTTCGAGGAGAACGAGCGACACAAGCTGGTGTTCATGGTGGCGTGGAACGACGTGGAGGGCAAGTTCGCAGTGACCTGCCACGACAGGACGGTGCAGCGGAGACGCGCTCTTCTGAGCATGGACCCCTCGGAGTCCCTGCACTGTCACCCCGCCGGGTCTGAGGGGTCTGGGTCTGAGACCACCCCGAGGGTGAACTGCACCCCTAAAGGAAGACATACAGTGAAGAATACTGATAACGTGGATGTTGAAGGAGAGAGTCACCGTTGCACAGGTACGTCTCAACCTATGTCACTATGTGTAGGCCTATAGTCATGAGGAAAAAATACTGCTATTTTTCGTAAAAAAGCGTTATGCCCTGTATAGCTCTGGTCCATATTAGCCTTAATGCCCTTTGCTGCCGTTGCATTATGGACCAGAGCTATACCCAGAATAGCTCTATACCCTGAATAACAAGGCTATATAACTATGCAATGTGACAGTATACGTTTACAAAATGCGGTACCCCCGCCAAGTTCCAGCTGTTTCTGAACTTCTCCAATTTTAACTTTTTTAAATATTTTGACACTTGTTTTAATGTAAAGGGATGTGCCGATGATGAGACATTTTGGCCGATATCCGATATAATTAATTGCTGTTATGGCCGATAAATAACCAATATTACCGATGTCGATATCTCATTCTGTATTGAAAAATTATAATAATTTTGTCCATTCTGAAAAATACATGTAACAGGGTGTCTGCAAGTCAGATTTAATTTAAATACCTTTATATTTAATATTGTGAGCTTGTAGATCTGTTCAAGCTGTTACTTCGGGCTTGTTTATCTATAAAGACAGACCGATTCATCGGACAGATTAATTACTCGGTCTGATTGATTAATCTAAAAACAACTAGAATCGGACGATACCGATGTGTTTGCCGATTAAATCAGTACGTATGTTTTCTCATGCCAATAAAGCTCCTTTGAATTGAAATTTACTATATACATTGGTGGGGAAAGTAGCCTAGTCACATTTTGTACTTAAACCCTATCAATGCTGCAAATCCTGCAATGTAGACATATAGGCTACTATTGTTTACAATTAAGTCAGAAATTCAAAATGTACTTGAGTAAAAGTAGAAAAGTATTGGTATCAGTCAGAATGTATACTTAAAATACCAGAAGTAGAAACTAGCCTAAGCCTACTTGTTGTGCAGAATGTTCCATTTCACAAGTTTTCAAATACAGTATACAAATCTTTAAAAAAATTGCAGATCTACAAGCACACAATGGCGCAATTTGCGAGCTTGTAAAATGGCTATTTTCAAATGGCCTGAAATGTATACAGAGCTGGAGTGGTTAATGTATGTTTTGTTATAACTTAGTTATAAGAGTTAACTAGTAACTAAAGATTTCAAATAATTGTAGTGGAGTAAATGTACAATATATCAGATGTAGTGGAGTACAGAAAGTAAAAGTACAGAAAATTGGAAATAACCCAGTAAAGTGAAAAAAAGGGGGGGAAAGGTCTTTAAATTGTCATGTTCTGATGTTCACTATATGCAAAATAGGGCTTACATACATGTAGTTAATTCATAATGTATTGTTTTGGTTGTTGGAGGTCCAGCCGGACTGGACAGCACTAGTGAAACCAGTGACATCATACTGGGGTCCTGGGACATCGTGACAGCCAAGGCTGTGGAAGACATCCCAGTCCTGGAACCCATGGTGGACATTCCAGGTGTGACACCGTTTTCTTTCAACAGTTGTTAATGCAGTGGTTCTCAAACTTTATTTTTCAAAAAAGCTTTCAAAAATAGCAGATGTACAAGCTTGCAATGCGGCATGAAGTGACTTGTATATCTTATATGTTTGAATAGCCAACATAACATTAGCAATTACTGCTTTTGCTGGGGATCCATGGAACCAGTCTCGACTCTCGACCAGTGGTTCTTAAAAAGTGGGATCTGGCCTGGGGACCCCCAGAGGTCCTTGGGGGATCCCAGGGGGTTCCCCAGCTAAATTATTGATAGTTATGAACCAAATGGGCACTTACAGTATGTGTCAAACTGAAGGTCCTTGAAATAAATGAAAGAAAGGTTGAAGAATCACTGGTGAATCACTGGTTAAGTCAGGTTAATTGTTATTTGTTAACCTGGTATCCTGACTATTAATTGATTAGAGTAAATCTTTTAGAGTGCATATCTTGTCTTGCACTTGTGAGTCGCTCTGGATAAGACAGATAAGAGCATGAATGCCTAAACTGTAAACTATGATAATTGTAGGAGTTCCGCTGCTTTGCATGGATAACAATGAAGGAGATGATCCGGAGGTGGACCACGGTGGTGGTGGTGGCAGTGAGAACTTCAGCTGGGCCGGCTTGTTCTCCTTCCAGGACCTGAGGTCGGCTCACCTCCAGCTGTGTGCCGTCAACTCGGACCTGGAGCCTTGCTTGCCTCCGTTCCCGGAGGAACAGTCCAGCGGCGGCGCGCTGTGGTCGGTTCTTTTCGGAACGGCCTGCGACCACGCCTCGTCCCGGCGGGAGACGGATGCCATGTGCTACCAGGTGCAGGTGTACCTGGGCCACGCCCTGGACACCTGTGGCTGGAAGATCCTCTCTCAGGTGCTGTTCACCGAGAGTGACCACGCCGAGGAGTACTATGAGAGCCTGAACGAACTCAGACACAAAGGATATGAGGACGCGCTGGAGAGGAGCAAGAGACGTCTTCAAGAGGTGAGATCGTTTTTTCTTTCTGTGTATAAAGATGGATGGATGCCTTTATTGATCCTGCAGAGGAAATTCAGGCACCAGAGACAGTACAGCAGGACAAGTTGGAGACAAAGATTCTGAAAGCTTATAGATTGGAAGTTCTTGTTCCATATGGAGTCTATGGACCTCTCAATTTGGTTACCTTTGGTGGACTCAATTGATTGATTCAAATGTGATACATACAATGTGTGTGTGTGTGTGTGTGTGTGTGTGTGTGTGTGTTGACCTTGTGTTCAGAGGATGGAGTGTGTCAAAGTTCTGTCTGTCTGTCTGTGTGTGTGTGTGTGTGTGTGTGTGTGTGTGTGTGTGTGTGTGTATGTGTGTCTCTCTCTCTCTCTCTCTCTTTGTCCTGTATAAGTCAGTGTTGTCAGCCATCTGTTGCAGTCCATTCACACAGAGGTGTAATATGAGCTGTTCTCTCTGCTCTCCATTTGGCTGAGCAGAGTGGTGGAAGTGCAGAACAAGACGGGGGTTGGGCTACATTCGAGGAATAGCAACTTAACACTTACTGGGAGTTTCTTTAAAGGTAGTGTGTAAGTGATATGTTATTATTTTTAGGAATCAGAAAACAAGCTTATAAGATCTTTGTGGGGGTCTCTCCTAATTGGATGAAATTGCTATCCCATTTAGCATGTGTTATGTGATGTGCGAGACCAAAAGGGACATTTGATGTCTCCCTGAGACAAACTAGAGAAAATAGGTTATCTATTCTACAAGCTCACAGCGCATCACATCACATTTAACAGTTTATGGAATTTATTTAATTAATTTATTAATGGAATTATTTTGAGAAATGTTTGAATTTGTTTAAAAACTTTGAAAGGGGCAGGGGGCGGGGAGGTACTACCAATGTGTTCAAGGTCGACTTAAACTATGCTCACCATGCTCGTTGTCAGTGGTGTAAACTAACTAAGTGCATTAACTACATTTAAGACACACTTTAAGCACTGTACTTAAGATAAAAAATTTAAGGTATTTGTACTTTACTTGAGTATCGTCAATTTCCAATACTTTTACTTCTACTCCACTACAATTATTTGAAAACTTTAGTTACTAGTTAGTTTGATTATTATTACAAAACATACAGTAACCACTTCAGCCCTACGTATATACATTTCGTCCATTTGAAAATAGCCGATCTGGTATTTAGATACATAGTGAGTACTTTCTACTTTTGGTGCTTTATGTACATTTTGATGCCAATACTTTTGTACTTTTACTCAAGTACATTCTGAATTCCAGACTTTTACTTCTACATGACAGTATTGATACTTTTACTTAAGTAAAACAATTGAGTACTTTTTCCACTACTGCTCGTTGTGAGTTGTGACATTGTTGACACTTTGTTGACACTTTTTTTGTCTGCTGTTTGTGAGTCACCTGTCAGAGAGTGCAGCAGCACGTTCAGTGTTTCTCAGAAGTGTCTATCTGATCTCTCACTCACATATTTAAACACTGTCTTAAACCCTATACTTAGCTGAACGGGCTGTCTAATAGAATCCCTCCTGTTTTCACTCGACACCAAACATCTTTCGGAAAACAGCAGATCGATTCCGTATCACAGAACTTGTATGTAGATTGTCTATTTTTGCACAATGCTTGCCTCAGTAAGAATACGGATTTTAAGGGGTGTGAGCTGTGTGGGCCTAGTCGCAAATTGTCATTCTCATCAGCGCCGGGATTTCTTTCAAAATAGAAGCTCGGGGTGATTAGGATAACGTCGCTGATGATCCCTCACTTCATATTTTGAACGAGAGGCATGTTGAAGTCAGAAATGAAGAGCTTAGTATATCCACAGTGGCGTGCACAGACATTTAGAGGGGCAGGTGCACCTTGTGCAGCGTGTGGAACCAGCCGCTTGAGATTTATAGATTTTGGGGCCTAAATAATATATTAGAAGCTTTTTATCATAAAATGATCAATGCCACCATGGTCCACATATTGTACAGTGTACACTGTACAAAAAATGAGTGGTGCAGTAGGAGAGGCCAATTCCAAAATAAAAGAAAAAAATTCAGAATATCTTTCTTTCGTTTGATATCAATGAAAATGCGCTAAAACGTGTGTACACGTCCTGTGTACACGTCCTAGCAACCCATCGGTTGGATCAGTTATGGCGTTCCCACACGTCGTACGGTCTAAATGGGTTGATAAATGATTTTCAAATACATTGTGAAGACTATTATTACTGCATTGGGGTCCGAGAACCTCTGGGGCCCTTGGGGTGGTACCAGGCGGTCCCCCGTGGAACCACATTGGGAAATATTTTGTGCCAGGGAACCGCATACAAGATTCCAATGTAAAAAATAAATAAAGGATATTAATTAAATCTTAAAAAAGAAAGGCAGATCTACAAATATGATTCTCTAACCCATTTAGACCTGTGGCCGAGAAAGTCTTCTAAATCCTGATTTTTTTTCTGAAAAACCTATGTTTCCATGTCAGTGGTTCACAAAGTTGTTGTCAAGGACCCCCAAAATGATATATATTTGGCCACCGACCCCCATCTCAAAATATGTTGTTCCAGGGGGGACGCCCAGAAGCAAAGATTAGATTTGCACACATTTTCACGATAAAAATAAATAAATAGCAGATCTACAAGCTTGTAGCGCTGCACTCTGTGCCGTGCTATGAGTTTGTAGAACACGGAGCGGACTGTTTTTATTCTGTGCTCCCTGTCACAAAGACATGACAAATGACATAGTGTAGTTTCTTAGAAGTACAACATATATCACTAAAGACTAAGAGTGATGTTGTCTATACTGATTATAGAGCTGCAAGTTCCATAATCCGTGATACCTCCAGACTTACAAGAAAAACAGCATTTTGGTCTCTGCAGTTTGGATACCATGAGACTGATTAGGAAGCAGAAAATGGACAAATGCTTTGCTTCTGCTGTTGCAAATTGCAAATGCCCATATCTGACTTTAGAGATATCCATGGAGCAGTTCCCTGTAGGCCAGATGTAGCTAGCCTCAGTAATGGCCAGCTAGGGCACCCCTCTGTGGATTTGTCTAAATCAGCACTCCCAGCAGCCCCAGGAATCTAATTTCAAACAATCCTACACAGATGCTGCTGGGATGAAAGGCTGTTATGTGCCACCAGTAGTGGGCAGCAACTCATTTACTTGAGTACTGTACTAAAGTATATATTTTTGATCATCTGTACTCCACTACTCACAGCTTCACAAGCCCTATTTCAACACTTTGCAATTTGTACTTCAGGCTAGCTAGTAGCTACTCTAGTAGTTTTAATGCAATTTCACAGAGCAACTTTCACTTGTTTTACATTACAGCCGGCCATTACGTACCACCAGTGTGGGTTGAATACAAGGACAGTGGACTGACACTGTAATGTCATGTCAGTGTGCGTGTGTGTGTGTGCACGGCATGCGTGTGTGCACGCGCACGTGCATGCATGTGACTGTGTGTAATGTCACTCTTAGGCATTGGGAATGCCACAGCAGAATGTCAACCATGGCATCATGCAGTGATGTCATGCAGTGATGGACAATCACTGTTATTGTCATGGCTGTGTGTGTGTGTGTGTGTGTGTGTGTGTGTGTGTGTGTGTGTGTGTGTGTGCCCCCTTCACAAACTCACCTGTCACTCTGCAACTACTGACTCGTCACTAATGGAACTCGAGCTTGTCGGCTACATTTGTCATTTCTTTTCATCAATGGCCATACAGTACAGTACAGTACAGTACAGTCTTTCTTAGTTTATGACCCATTGTTCAGCAAAATTAACCAATGTCAAACCTTAGCTGTCAATAGTTACATTTCAACTAGAGTGTAGATTTGGTGTTCACAATAATACATTCTGGAAGGGCTGTTATGAAAATAAAGCTTAGATGTCATGGAAAGTCAGCTTAATTCCAGTGAGGAAACTTAACCGGGGTTGGCAGTGGCACATTGCTATGTGCTGTGAGCTTGTAGATCTGCTATTTTCGTACACACACACACACACACACACACACACACACACACACACACACACACACACACACACACACACACACACACACACACACACACACACACACACACACACACACACACACACACACACACACACACACACACACACACACACACACAAATCTAACATTGGAATGTTATGCAAAATAATTGTGATTACCCAATTAATTGCAGTCAGGCGATTATGTGCAGTCAGGCGATTATGTGCAGTCAGGCGCTTATGTGCCAATTGTGACAAGTCTAGCTGTGCATAGCCTACCTCTTGTCATTGATCTATTGTCAGCTGCTGACAGTCAAAAGTGTTGTTTTTGCAGTGTAATTAGAAGTTCCAGCTACCAATATAACCTGAGGCTCTGTCATTACTCACCCTGCATGTTACTCTAGGTCTGTGAGTTTGTTTTTGTGATTTATGTGAACAAAGCGGAAGACCATAGTGTTGCCAGATATTGCAAGAGAAATAAGCAACCAGGTCTATGAAAACGAGCTCAAAATAAGCGATTAAGGACTTCACACCTATAAACATTTGACAATGGGCGATCTACAAGCTCACAACGTGTCGCATCGTGACATGTTGTGCGCTTATAGATCAGCTTTTTCCCCCAAAAAATAAATAGGATATTAATGAAACATTTTAAAACAACATCTTGCATGTGGGTCGCTGGCACAACATATTTCCGGATGGAAGTCTGTGGCCAGACTCTCGTTTAATCAACATTTGGAAGTAAGCCCATATAAGCAAGTACGTAAATTTTGATAACGATATTTTCAAGCAACTTTACAGTCACAGACAAAAAAAACAAGCCCAACGTCGCCCAACAGACTTGGCAACACTGTAGGAGACAAGTTTCATATAGTTGTCAGGCAGAAACCTTGCATCATTCTCTGTATTTTAACTTTTATTTGTAAATTAATTACCTACTTTGTCACACAAAAGTAGCAACAATATGCTATTTTTGATTTTGACACACAAACACACACACACACACACACACACACACACACACTTTATAGATCAGTAACTCTCTTTCATGCCATTTGACTAAATTGCCTTGGAACATTAGTAGGAGAGCTGGGGTATTTTCTTACTTGTGACTTTGCTATGGAAGTCAGTGTACAGTAATTACAGTTGTCAGCTGGCTTTCAGAGCTGAGGTGTTTTTTCCGCTCCAGACACTGGAATTAAAAGAGACAGGGGGGAAAAAAGAACGGAAAATGAAGCAAGAACAGATGCAAGAACACGAATGCCAGAATAATATAATGGCATGTCAGTCTTAGTCTAAAGCTGACTACATAGGTTGAACCTTTTATTTAAAAAAATCTTGTAGCATCATACACAAGATAATCTTATAAGATTATCTTTTAAGATGATTTTCAACATTCAAACATGTTAAACGAGGCACCACATAACTTAATATCAGACTTGCAGGGAAAACTCATCTCTTAGCAGCATCACATGTGATCACACGCTGAAGCAGCGTGATCACACGCTGGAGCAGTGTGATCCCACGCTGGAGCAGTGTGATCCCACGCTGGAGCAGTGTGATCCCACGCTGGAGCAGTGTGATCCCACGCTGGAGCAGTGTGATCCCACGCTGGAGCAGTGTGATCACACGCTGGAGCAGTGTGATCCCACGCTGGAGCAGTGTGATCACACGCTGGAGCAGTGTGATCCCACGCTGGAGCAGTGTGATCACACGCTGGAGCAGTGTGATCCCACGCTGGAGCAGTGTGATCCCACGCTGGAGCAGTGTGATCACACGCTGGAGCAGTGTGATCACACGCTGGAGCAGTGTGATCCCACGCTGGAGCAGTGTGATCCCACGCTGGAGCAGTGTGATCACACGCTGGAGCAGTGTGATCACACGCTGGAGCAGTGTGATCCTGTGCATGCGTTATGGATTCCACCAACGTTATGGGATAGACCCGCCTTACTGGTGTCTGATTGGCTCTCTAACAGGCATAGTTTTACTGAGGTTAGGGTTAAGGTTAGGTTTAGGCATATAGTTTTACTGAGGTTAGGGTTAAGGTTAGGTTTAGGCATAGTTTTACTGAGGTTAAGTTTAGGCATAGGATTACTGAGGTTAGGTTAGGTTACAAACTGTAAGTTGACGATTGTCATACAAATAATTGAGATTTAATTAACAATTTAATTGTGTTTGAACATTGGAACATAATGATTCAGATAGATGCAAGTACAGGGTTTCCCCCAGAGCAACAGCAGCTGCACAAGTTTGCCCAGTGGTTGCCATGGGACTGCAGGGCCCTAGGTAAACAGTAGAGTAGTGTTAAAAAGCTGAATGGACTAGTGTCCTCCCCCCCACCCCTCTCTCACACACACACACACACACACACACACACACACACACACCCCCCACCAAAGTACTGGCTATGGCAATACTATTCAGACCTACTGGTGTAAAGTAGCTCAGTATGCACTTACTGTAAGTACCATACTTTTACTTGGTGAATATTTCCTAACATTCTACTTCTACTCCACTACGTCTTGGAGAGAAAAAAAGTACTTGACTTCAGTTTTATTATTATTTCAAAACATACATTAACCACTTCTCTGCAAGCTCACAACGCAGCATGATGGTACTACCGTAGTTTTTAGCTTTGTTTTTATTTGTAGTCTTCGTCAGCTAAAAAGGGGGTCTCTCTCTCTCTCTCTCTCTCTCTCTCACATTCATTCATTATGGGGTCCTTGACATGAAATAGTTTAGAAAAGTGTCATGATTTAGAAGACATTTGTAGAATGTGGTCTCAGGTGTTAACGGGGTAAATCATGGACATGCTCTGTGCCTGTGCAGCTGCTGGAGAAGCACCGGGCGTTGGACAGCATGGTGGAGCTGCTGCAGGTGTACGCGGAGGAGGACCAGGTGTTTGGAGAGCTACTGGAGGCCACCACGCAGCTCTACCACTACCTGCTGCAACCCTTCAGGGACATGAGAGAGCTGGCCATGCTGCGCAAACAACAGATAAAGGTACGCACGCACTCACACACACCTTGCCAGGAAAAATAG
Source organism: Protomyctophum parallelum (assembly GCF_964188405.1). Taxonomy (NCBI): domain Eukaryota; kingdom Metazoa; phylum Chordata; class Actinopteri; order Myctophiformes; family Myctophidae; genus Protomyctophum; species Protomyctophum parallelum. Next base: position 25,888,667 of record NC_139713.1, read on the forward strand.
TCTGTTTCTCAATTCATGTTATAGCACGCACACATGCACACACACACAAAAGCTGCCACCCTTAAGTAAGCAAGTCCCGCAGCCATTTGAAGTTTCACAGAAATATCAAGTTTCAAACAAGAAGTTTTTATATCAGTTTACTGGCAGACGATGAAGCCTGATTTATACTTCAGCAGCATCTACAAGCTCACAATGTGTTGAGATGTCACGACATCTCACAATGCTTTGAGATGTCATGCGTGCGTGCACGCATGTGTATATATGGCTGAATTGGTTAATGTATGTTTGTAATAATAATCCAAATCTACAAAGTAACTAGTAACTTGCATCCAGTCAAGTAAAGTAGTATAAATAACTCTAAAAAGTTCAGTACTTGTAATTGTACTGTTACTTTGAACCACTGTCATATGCAGGCAGAGGGTGCGAGAAACAGGTAGAGATCTCTGCCTCGGTGACAGCGGTGCTGAAAGACACAACAGGATATATGGATAATCTGACTGATTAATTATAAGGGTGAGATAGTTTCTGAGGTAATGCCAGCTATAGCCTGCCTGCCAGCTTTAGCTATTCCAAATAATCTCCGTTAAACTACCACTGATTGTACTTTATTTTAAAGCTTCACTCTGTAACCTTGTTCTATGCCCTATTTGAACCCCGGTCTACTGCGCAAGTGCTGAAATTCCATGACCAGGTTTTATCACAATGTCAGAGTGGTATGTGGACTTCACGCCTCCTAATACGGTACAATACCGATGGTTCTCAAAGTTTTACATTTCCAGGAACACCGCAACTCATTCCATTCTTTTTATTTGTACCCTCTCAGAGTTATGGACCTGTATAAGGGTCCATTTGGTTCCATTTGTACACTCTAAAAGTTACAGACCTGTAAGGGTCCATTTGGTTTAATTTGTACACTCTCTGAGTTACAGACCTGTAAGGGTCCATTTGTATGATGATGTCATGCGCATAGCCTCTAGGAATCGTTAAATAGAACCGCTAAGGAATAGAACTGTTAGGAGGGAATCATTTAGGAGGAACCGTAATTGTTAAAATTCTAACGTATAAATGTGTTATGACTGTGCCTTTTCACTTTTAATGTCTCTAGTGTAATATATCGTAAAACCTTTAACCACTTAAGCCTTTCATTGATCATAGACCTCTGCATCAAATCTCTTCAGCGGCTACAATAACTGATCTAAAAGTTTGTTGTGACGTGCTGTGATCATGTAGATCTATGTTTTTCCCCAATATTCACCCCTGAGAAGGGGCATTGTGGTTCAAGTGTAGAAAATTGTCATTCTTTGTAGAAAACTGAGTTATGACAAATAACTGAAATATACATTCTTCAAGTGGGAACTGGTCAAGCGGCAGAATACATAATTACACTTTGAAACGCAACATTGTACATTGTTACAACAGCCAAATAATAAAATAAACCATAATAAATGTATAAATGTTATACTTTATCTGCAAGTTTACGACACGTTGTAAGCTTGTAGATCTGCTATTTCAACTTTTTGCCAGGTGTTTGAATAGCACCTGGACTACATTTGCTACTACCTCTAGTAGTGACTGTAGTGGACACTCTAAAGTTCCAAGCCAATGGGAGACTTACCCATAGTCTATAAATCCCATACTCTGAACGCCACAACGTGAAGCTGTGAGCTGAGGCAGAGGTGGCGGTACACAAACTGATCTGATGATAGATGTTCATAAACAAGAGCTTTCTGCACCTGGCAGTTATGACTGAGTTATTCTTGTTTATGTATGAACATCTTTCAACATTGGAAACGATTAAGCAATTATGCCAAAATAATTGCAATTATCTCAGAAAAATTGCGATTAGACTATGTAATAATTGTGACAAACCTAGATGCTACAACACATAAAAACTAGTCTAAAATGTGTCTAAATTGTTCCACTAAGCTCAACTGTATTTTAAGGTCAGCCATTCCTTTAAGTTTAACCTTTATTTAACTAGTAAGTTTTGAGTTTGGGATTTTGTGCATTTCCACGTTTTCGGTAAGGTTTTCTTTAACATCAAGTAAGGTTGCAATCTTCCCGGCCTGCTTGTCCTTTTCTCTGTCAGTTCCATTGAGAGGGTTGAACTCCGACACCTGTTCCCCCCGAGGGCAATTCCAACGGTTGAAAACAAAACAAAAAGCTGTATGCAAATAAAAGGCTTCCTCATGTTTACAGACAGAACAAAGGCCATTTGGTTTCTCACATAAATACTGACTTGGGGGATGTGGCAGCATCTAATGTTAATGTACATCGTCTATAATGTGAAGAAAGGGGAAGGGGGTATGATTTATGCGCTGTTGGAGAGACAGGAGAAAGATGTACAACTACCGTAAATTCTACTAATCATTATGTGTATTCCTCCATCTGCACTGTAACTACTGTACTTTTGACCAGAGCAAATAGTTTAACACATTTAAAAAGCTGAGCTTGAGAGAGCTCTCGGCCAGCCAGGATGCAACATTTGCATAGAATTTGCATCGTGCTCGATGTTGATGTTGGAAGAGACAGGTTTTGATGTGTGAGCTGACTGAGTCTCACATAGGGCTACGATCCGCAACCGGATCCAATTTTGAGGAACCGGAATTTGGAACCATTTCCGCAGTGGTGTAAACTTTACTGGAGTATTTCCCATTTTCAGTACTCTTACTACCAAATGGACCCATAAGAGTTATGGGGGGCATTGAAATTAAATAGTTTGAGAACCACTGTGCACTAAATGGAACAGAGCCTTAATTAGCATCATCATTTCACCTGTGAAGGAAGAGTTATTCTGTGTGCATACTAGAGCTATCGGTCTCCTAAAAAGGCGGCTACCTACGTCACACAGATACAGGAAGTAAGTCTTGGACTACATGCATTGTGTGACGGTCCTGTCTCATGGCAGAGCGGTTACATCAGTGTCTAATTTCGTGCAGTGGGCTCAGACGGCATCATGAATAAGACATGTGGTTTATCCTCACATGTATGTTGGGAACTTGTTGTGGGAGTTCTAGTTTCACATTATAGGATTGTCAGTACAAGACAGCTGTTGTCAGGGTGCTCTCTCCTCAAACCTTATGCAAAACCACACAATTGCAAAAAATGCCTTTCAACTCAACTCCAGTCACAGAACACATTGTAAATCCTACACGGGTTGTGCTTATAACCACATCTGTGTCCAATTCGGAAGTGCCACTCACCTACAACAACTAGACTAGACCATATATATATATATATATATATATATATATATATATATATATATATATATATATATACACCAGAGCTAAAGCGAGCATGTTGCCGTGTCGTGCGTTGCGAAGTTTGATTGAGCCAACTCAGGGCCGTTCAAGTTGCGACCCGCTAGACATAGAATAGTAAATGTTCTGGCGAGAGCGTTTGCCCCGACTGCTACTCAAAGTGGCTACTGGCCAAACACAGCGTGTCCTTGCACAAGTTCACTGGCCAATCGCAGCGCGTGAATCCGTTTAAATGTGAGATAAAAATAAGCAGAGCAACAATGAACTCTGTTCAATAAACAAGGTAAATAGTCACATAAATAGAGGGCAGGGTGAACAATGTAGTGCCTCGTATAAAATATAGGATTCCAGGTAAACACTGAACCTAGCATCTTCCCGCTTAGTTTTCTTAGCTCTCTCTCTCTCTCTCTGCCTCTCCCCTATGAAGACATTAATGAATGAATGGTGTTGTATTTTCTGATGTTACATTATTTATGGTGCAGGTGATTGTTGGTTTGAGTGTCTGAGTAACCAAGGTGAGTAATTACAGATTATGGGGAGTCTAATCACCAAGTTGTTTGATTCATTACATGCTATTTCATGTGACTTTAATTATTTAATTCTCTCTCTCTCTCTCACCTTGACAATGTGGGCCTTTTGGAGAAAAGAATAATAAAGTTGCAAAAGTCATCCTTAGCAGTCAATAGGTTAATTGGGGTGGTAACGGTTGTTGCATTTGGTCTCCCTGCTCTTCGGTTGACTAGTGTCTGTCTAGGTAGGTTGGATACGCATCAGACAGGCTCTATTAGCTCAGTGGTAAACATTTCACGCCCATCTGAAAATATGTTGTGCCAGGGACCCCCAAACAATATGTGTGTATTCAAAATGCTCAAATATTCCACATTAATTTTTGGTTTACCCAAGATTTATTTTTCAAATAGCAGATCTACCAGCTCACATGTTGCAGATGTGTTGTGTGCTTGTAGATCTGCTATTTTGAAATAGCTGTCAGTGTGTGCACTGTGCAGCCTATATTCTGTTCTTTTGGAATTGTTTTCATAGACCTGATTGCTTATTTCTCTCACACAATCTGGCAACACTGCTTGCAAACGAAAGAGAACAAAAGCCACAGTCATTCAGAGTGTAAACCTCTCAACCACTGTAGTTTATTATAGGTCAGTGGTGTAGACATCATTTGTGTTCTACTTCAGCTCCATTGTTTAGTAGTATCACTGTAAACGTTTAACATCAAACATGCATGGGCATGTTTTACTCCAGGTCACTGCCTTGACCTGGAGTGACACCTACTGCTCCATACTGGTATTACATAATCACAAATTGAATGGTGTTTCAACTTAAGCCCTATTCTATCTTTTTTTCTTCTCCACACAGTGAATATAGCCAATATAATTTGCAACACGTTGTAAGCTTGTATATTGGTTGTTGTTTGAGGAAAACGTTTGAAAAGGTGCATAATAATAATAATCGACAGGCCCAAAATGGGGACCAAGGTTGAAAGTCAGCTCACCCATCTGAACACTCAATACATTACGTGGTGGGCAGATAGTGGGCTGGGATGCTTTCAAATATTTCCCAGCAGACCCTAATCCAGAAGAGGTTGTTAACTCTGATTTAATTATAATGAGGGAGATAGTTGTGCCTGAGGTAATGCCAGCTAGCATTAGCTTAGCTGTTTGTCTCTGTTAATAACAAAACTTCCAGAGGGTGAATGAGACCGACCCAGATGTCTTTCTGGTGGATTCTGATTGGCTGGTGATCAAAAGATATCACCATCCACTTAGGTTAAAACAATTTGTAAAATGATATATTTAAAGCAGTGGTTTTCAACCAGTTGTTGTCGTTATTGCTTTGAGAAACGTGTGTTAACAATCCTGGAAAAACTGTAATTAACACTCCTATTTATTTTTATTTGTTTATTACACAACTGGTATCGGACCGATAATAATAATGATAATAATAATAATAAAACTATATGTATAGCACCTTTCATGACATGAAGTGCTTTACAGAGCAATAGAAAAAAAGAAAAGCAAGACAAAGACATTAAAAAACAAGCAGTAATGCAATACAGTGAGGACATGAATAACAAAAAATAAAAGATCAATTAAAAGCAATGTTGTAGAAGTGGGTCTTGAGCTGTGCTTTAAAAATGTCTACACAGAGGCTGCCTGTCGAAGGTACAGTGGGAGTTTGTTCCATGCCGTAGAAGCAAAAGGCTGCTTCACCGTATTTTTTAGTTGCCATTGTTTTAGGCAAAGCGAGCAGGCCAGCAGTGGAAGACCTTAGGGGGCGGTTTGGGACATATATAGGCAGGCAGTCATGTAGGTAGGAAGGTGCGAGACCATTGAGAGCTTTATACACAAGTAAAATAATTTTAAAATCAATCCTAAAAACAACCGGAAGCCAGTGCAGTGAAGCTAAAACTGGAGTATTATGTTCTATTCGAGTAGTATACAGATCCAATACAGATCAGAATCTGTATTGGTAAGGAAAAAAATCGGTACATCTTTAGTGTTTTTTCTTTTCAAATCCTTTCAGATCTCGTTGGAGACGGAGCGGCTGGGACCTCGTCGTGTGGATGGGTTGAGGAAGGAGGATGAGGAGTGGACGAGGAAGGCTAATGCTGCCGTGCGTTCCATCCAGGATCTCACCGTCAAGTTCTTTGAAACCACCACCAGAGCACAGAAAGGTAAACACTACACTTAAACTAAATAACCACTGGTGAGAGTCAAAATGTTTCAGAAATTATTTTAACAAAAATTGATCACAGAAATTGAACACTTAAGACTGCGGCCTGGTGGCCACAAGTGGTAAATAGCTTGCGCGGGGCCGGGACCAGGAGATTACTACTCAAGTACTTCCGTATTCCCCACTCGCAACTCGCTCGCAGACCTCCATTGTAAGGAAAGGCAAATGTTAGCATTCGCTCATGATAGCCATCTTTCTCGAGAAGTCAATCACAGACAACAGATGGCTCACAACACATTGCACTGCAACGCGTTGTGAGCTTGTAGATCTGCTATTTTCAGCATGCAGTGTAAAAAGTGTAAATATACTTATTTGTTGACGAAATTGTCGATATATTTAGTCTTAGTCATCATAGCTTAGTTTTCATTTAGTTTCCATCAGTGAAAAAAAGTAGTCGAACATTGTTTGTCATAGTATTAGTCGACGAAATCAACACTGCTCACATGTCCTGTATATTGTTTGTGATTGGTTTGGGCAGCAATGTACGAGCGCATGCGTGCCGATCAGAAGAAGCTGGGCAGGTCGTCGTGGGCGTCGGCCGTGGAGCGCATGGAGAGACTGCAGTACGCCGCGTCCAAGGAGACCCTGCAGCTGATGAGAGCCAAGGAGATCTGTCTGGAACAGAGCAAGCACGGCCTGAAGGAGCAGGTAACGACACACTGTGACCACACTGTTGATAGGGACAGCACATTTAGATCTTAGTTTAGGCATATTTTGTGTCATCTGGAATGTTTTAGCGACAAAAAAAAATATATTTAGTCGACTAAATGTAGTGGAGAAAAAGGACTCAGTTTTGTTACCCAAGTAATACTGCAATGTAGAACTACTCTGTTACAAGTAAAAGTCCAGAATGAAATATGTACTTGCGTAAAAGTACAAAAGTATTGGTATCAATATATACGGTAGGCCTACTACTCATAATGCAGAATGTCCCATTTCACAAGATATCATATGTATGAAATATGCGTCTAGAAGTAAAAGTATTGAAAATAGGAAATACACCAGTAAAGTAAAAGTACCTCAAAATTGTACTTAAGTACAAGCAAGTTGTATACAGTAAATTTACTTAGTCACTTTACACCACTGACTGGTTGGCTGTGTGCATCCAGATGCAAAGTTTACAAGGTGGGGATGATGCAATGGTGCGTCTGGACCACATGGAGGCGCTGTACTACAAGCTGCAGCTGCAGTTGTATGATATCCAGGCGGAGGTCCTGCGATGTGAGGAACTCCTGCTCAATGCACAGCTACACAGTCTGAGGAGACGCATGAACGGTACTTATAGCATTATTTATTTGAATCACTTATTTCAGTGATGTTCAACCTTTTTCATGTCAAGGCTCATTATTTATTCGGCATTTGAGCCACGGACCACCATTTGATGAGATTTCTCTCAGACCCAAAACGTTGAATATTTTGTTTTGGTAGGATACGAATTTGTCCACAATGCCATGCTGTGTTGATGTTCGTACCATAGGAGAGAGAACAGGCCAATATTGATCAAAATGACAATTCTTCTACATTCTCTAATTGTGTAAACTTGTAAATTAAGTAATGCAGATGTTTAATGATAATGCTTGGTTTCATTTTAATCTCTCAAGAGTTAAAGATCTATAAGGGACTCTCCCTCATTTAGCTGGGGACCAGCTGTAACACCCATAAGGATCACTGGTGGAAAACCACTGACTTAGGAGAAAACAGCTATGTTTTCATAATCGCTGAGTTTGATTAACCGTTGCACCCCATCAGAGTACCAGGACGAGGTGGTATACTATGACGCCTACGAGAGTCCTGACGCCATGGAAGGTGCTGAGGACGGTGTGGTCGCTCAGACTCCTCCGACAGATGAAGAACTTCACGACCTGCAGCGCAAGATACGACAGCTGGAAGCCCGGCGAGGACGCATCACCGCCAAGAAAACCTACCTCAAAAACAAGAAGGTACACTATGAGAACCTACCTTTAAAAGCAAGAAGGCATACGCTAAGAAAACCCAATGCTGTCCAGAAGGTGCACTGCACAGCCAGATGCTGGATAACAAAGACACGTAGACTGAAAAGAAAATAATCCGCACACCGTTTTCAAAGCTACTATTAGGAACATTTTGACCGGTACAAGGTCTTCTTCAATGAGACTGTCTCATTGTACCTGGCGAAAACCTTGACCAGGTCAAAACATTGTACTCATTGTAAACTACACTTTCAGAGTGTACAAAAAGTATTTTTGTACCCACATTTGAGAACCAGTGTAATATGTGCCATTGTTTTTGTGTTGTAGGAGATTTGTATAGTGAATCACAACCAGAAGTTGCAGCAGCGTCATGGGTGTGATGACATCGATCCACTTCTAGCACCACAGCAGGTACAAGGGACAGAATGCCTGCATTATTATCTCAATAATACTTTGTGTATTATGTGTGTTTTAATTATTTGAATTATCCGTCTAGAGAGGAGATCCTGATGAAGATGAGGAGAAGGGAAATGCTCGAGTGAGTCAGGAGAGACAGAGAACGTTGGACAGACTTCGCAGCTTCAAACAGGTATGAAGTGCAACAATAAGCAAGCGAGTCAGTGCGGGGGCGGCAGTGGCTCAGGGGTAGAGTGGCTGGTAGGTGGCCGCATGGAAACCACAAGGTGCCCAGTTTGATCCCGGCCTCCTCCAGAGTTAGTGTCAAAGTGTCCGTGAGCAAGACTCTGAACCCCTAATTGCTCCCAATGTGCAGTTTGGTGCCTTGGATGGTTTCCTCTGTCATCGGTGTATGAAAGGGAGGAATGTAATGCACAATCTATGTAAACCGCCTTGGATAAAGGCGCCATTATAAATGCACCATTTACCATGGAGTTTTACCACGGTCACTGGCGGAGCAGAGTGCCTCCCCTCCTCGTAGCCATTGTATATATATAATTTTGACCACAATGGTAACTTCTACAATAAATTAGTCCACGTGACTGTCATGGAACGACCCTTCACGCAATAAAATGTTCTGACCTTGGCTTTTTCTGTTCTGGCCACACACAGCGCTATCCTGGTCACGTGACTTTGAAGTCCAGTAGACTGCGTCTGGGACAGTCTTACACCAAGAGGAGAGCCGGCGGAGCAGGTATAGTCACACAAAAAAGTTACCATCAGTCATTTCTTTGTATAGGCCTATTCATGTCAATTGTCATAGCTGCCTTTCGCACATTTAGTTTACAAAGCCTAAAATGTAAGTTGTATTCATATATATTATTCATATATTCATATGACCATTCGGAAATAGCCGATCTACAACCTCACAATTTGTCCCGATGCAACGCATTGTGAGCTTGTAGATCTGCCATTTGAAAACTTGAAATGGGACATTTCTGCATAATAGGTACTTTTACTGTTGGTACTTTAATTACATTTTGATGCCAATACTTTTGTAAAACAATTTGTTCCACCACTGCCTAGGAGCGTGTAGAGCATGGGAGCAGCACAGTGCTACCCAGGGGGGCAGAGCATCATCACAGCAGCCTGGCACCCAGTCGGCCAGCATCCAAACTGACGGCACCTTGAGTCTCCCTCCGCTCTCCAGACCGCCGTCTAACGCCTGCGGCTACGAGAGTGTGTCGTTCGGCGGTTCCCGTATCCCTCCTTTCGCCTCCTCCATGCCTCTTCTCTCAGATCTCCCGCCCTCCTCTCTCCTTTCCTTGGGCCCTCCACCTCCACCCCCCCCTCCACCCCCTCCTCCACCTCCACACCCCTCCTACGCAGGGGAGGAGCAGCAGGGCGAGGAAGGGGAGGAGGACTCCCGCTGTAGCCTGGTGCAGAGACCTGCAGCAGGTAGGTCCTGTCAGAATTATTCACCGCACGGCCTTCAAAAAGGTTTTCTCTCAAACAAAACGCCTGTGGACCCTGAGGCTATTGGTGTACTGACCATGGTATTACTGCGCTTAACTGACCTGCCAGATGGGGGCGGTATTGATTCACTAGTTCACAATAAAGCCCCATCTGGTGACGCTCAGGAACTGCCAATGATTTGGCCCATGGTGGGCCAATCAGTAGCAGCTACGGGCAGGATCTTCTAATCACAGCCTTCTTCAGCGATTGGGCTACAGTGATCCCAGATGGAAGTTGGTTGTGAAACAAATGTGAAGCAAGCGTCTTCCAACTGGCGGAGTCAGGCTATAACTGACCAGCCATCTGGCCTGACCTGAACCTCACAGATAATCTAGGTTGTATTGTCAAGAGGAAGGTGTGAGACATGAGACTCAACAATAAAATGAGCTTATGGCTGTTATCAAAGCAAACCAGGCCTCCCACAACACCTCAACAGTGCCACAGGCTGATTAACTTCATGCCACGCGGCCCACGCCCCATTGATGAAATTATTTGTTCAAAAGTAGCCCAGACCAAGTATTGACTTCATACAAGTCTTATTACGCAGAAAATTTACTTTGGTTCGGTAGTCAAATCTTTGAGAGCCGCAGCCCCTCCTATGCCCAGCTTTGTCTGTCTGTGTGAACAAACATTGGCTGATGATTGGCTGATCACCCCATAGCGATGATTTGATTGACTGAGCAAAGTACATATTGAGGATAAGTGAAGACGGCCAGGCCGAATGACATTTGTGAGGATTTGATTGATATGATGATAAGAGCGCCCCTCACTTTGAAGAATTAATACAATTATTAAATGCATGGACTGTTTTAGATTTTTGGTACCAGTCCTTGTCTGTTTATATTTAAGTTATTTGTCATAATCTTTCCAAACATAGTTTGATTTCTATATGTTCCAATGTTCAATGCCAAAAAAACAATGAATGGTCAACTAAAAGGTCCTGATCTTTTGACAGGGTGTGAGTCACCTTCTGCACTCCAGGTGTCGATGGCGTTCTCCCCGCAGTTCTTTGACAGCAGCCAGCTACTCACAGCCAGGAAGAAGCTGAGGAAAACGGCCTCCATGGAGACCTCACAGTGGAGGAGAGGTACGTGTGCACAGTGGTGGAAAAAGTACTTGCATGTTTTACGGAAGTAAAAGTATCAATACTGCAATATAGAAATACTCCGTTACAAGTAAAAGTAAAATGTACTACTTCAACCAGAGCTCATTCACATGTACGCTAGCGTCCTAGGGCATGTTTACTCCCAAAGTGTTTTAAGTTTCAAGCTGCGTCGTGTTGTGAGCTTGTTCTGCTAAAACTTTCCCCCACAATAACAGAAAACTAGTATAATAAAATAAAATTAGTATAGACCCCTGGGGGACTCACATTGGTCCACCACATAGGGTTTAAATGGTTAATTGGCTATAATAATTGGCTTCTCTAAATTGAAATACATTAGATAAGTAATACTGTTTGTTGTGTTGTGTTTCCCCAGCCTGCTCTCCCATGGACGAGGTCCTGGCGTCTCTGAAGCGCGGCAGCTTCCACCTGCGGAAGGCGGAGCTCCGGGTCCTGGCCCCCGACCCAGACGACGACGAGAGCAACAACATCTTGGCCCAAATCCGCAACGGCGTCCGGCTGAAGAAGGTGCGCACGCGTCCGGATGCCCCCGTGGGCCGGCGAGGTGGCCTGGGGAACCTGCCCCGCTCGGCGGACGCTCTGACCCGCAGTATCCACGAAGCTCTGAGGAGGATAAAGGAGGCTTCGCCCGACTCCGATTCTGACGACGACGATGAGGACAGCCTGCCTGGCGCTGACTGGGACAACTAACTCATCAGCCTGTGCACAGCAGACATATTGGAAAGTCTCTCCCTCACTTCCTTCACAGGTCAATGATACTATTATATAATGCCCTGTTCTATTTAGTACATTCAGCCGTATTATACATCTTAATGTTCATAATGGGCTCTATGCATAGCAGCCGTCCTTCATAGGTGTTACCGATGATACTAATGAAGGCTCTGTTCCATGGTATGGGGTGCATATGCTGGCTAGACACACCAACAGTCATGAGTCCGACAACACCGTCGCTCCCGACATGCGTGGCCGGTTACAAATCACCCATGGCCAGTTACAAATCACCCGTGGCTCCCGACATGCGTGGCCGGTTACAACTAATCCTTGGCCGGATACAAATCCCCAAAGCGTTTTCCAGGGACCCTCATGGTTCCTTAAGGGTAGTGTTGTCATTGCACGCCGTACCACACCAAAGGCTGCCGAGTGCAGAGTATCACAAGGGTTCATTGTGTGACCTGTTAAATCCCATAGTGGAGATGTTAAGTGCGCGTGACGTAGTTTAAATAGCGTCCCACCAGAGTATCAAATCACCAATGCAACACTGCTTGAGGGGGTTCCAAATGACCCCTTACGGGTGTACAAATGGAACCACATGGACCCGTTACGCAACTTGGTTCCATTTGTATGCTCTCAGAGTTATGGGGGTCCTTCGAAGAATAAAACGTTTGAGGACCACTGTGCTGCATTAAATGTAGTATCATTGGTAACACCTGTGCAGGAAGAAAGGAAGATGCCCAATTTCTTTCAATATGGCTGCTGTGCATAGAGCCTATTAGTGTTACATTACGTACAACGAAAACTCACTCTGCATACCAAGACTTAAGTGCGCTTTTGAGATTTTCCAGAAAAGGTTGAGAAGCACTGTCCTAGACCATGAGTCTTCAACGGGGGGGTCCGGGGACCCCTAGGGGGTCCTCAGAGTTACTACAGGGGAGGGGGGGATGCCAAATCTTTGTGTGATAGATTTTCTTTAACCAATTGAACCCTAGCAACCCTATTGTGGGGGGAACATTCACCGAAAAATTAATTTACAAACTCACAACGTGTCATGTTGTGATGCTCAAATATTACTCAACTACAAGTGAAAGTTGTTGCAGTAGTCACAGATCTACAAGCTCACAACAAATTGCGCATCACGGCATGTGGATCGCTAATAGGGCCTAAGTGGTTCATTCATAATGTACTTTTTTCCCATTCCTAGAAATGTAGTGGAGGCAAAAGTGCAATATTTGTCTTTGAAATGTAGTCGAGTGAATTATCCAAAAATCCAAATACTCAAGTAAAGCACAGAACAGAACTCAAGTAAATGTACTTTGTTACTGTACTGTACATGTTCATACTGTATCATCAAAGTCAAACTTTTCAGTTTTCACCAAAACATTCCAATATTCTATCCAATCGGAGCTGCTTTACACAAAAAAACACACATTTAGATCAAATAACTAAAATAAAGATTATTTAATATAACTTGAATAACAAAGATTCTTATAGCTTTTTAACAATGCCAATGGTATTTTTCTACTCTACTATTTGAAGTTGAACACATTCCTGTGAATTACATTGGAGCTGTTACATAAATTATATTCACTACAAACAAGTCTGATTCCCTCCTCGTCGTTATCATTATGCTAATGAGATGGTAAATAGGGTTGGGATCCAGGAACCGGATCCAACATTGAGGAACGGGAATCGGTTCTGTCACATTTGAAACCATTTCCGGTTTGGTCTGCTACAATTACAATGCTGGTGGTTCTCAAACCTTCTAATTTCATGGCCTCCTATAACTCTTGAGAGTGTACAAATGGAACCAAATGGTTCCATTTGTACACTCAGAGTTACAGACCTGTAAGGGTCCATTTGGTTTCGTTTGTACACTGTCAAGAGTTACAGACCAGTAAGGGTCCATTTGTACACAGAGTTACAGACCTGTAAGGGTCCATTTGTACACTCAGAGTTACAGACCTGTAAGGGTCCATTTGTACACTCAGAGTTACAGACCTGTAAGGGTCCATTTGTACACTCAGAGTTACAGACCTTTAAGGGTCCATTTGGTTCCATTTTGTACACTGTCAGAGTTACAGAGCTGGTAGGGTCCTAACCCTGACCACACTTTGAGAACCACTACAATAATATGCATGCAATACTGTGTGTATGTATGAATTAATTTGTGTTTATGTAAACTTTTAATGACGGCAAACAACTTCACCACTTTTCAACCTATCTTCATATAATTGGTCCTCACTAATAATCATGATAACATTCCACAATTGTTTTCTACTCAGTCTGTGTCTCATAAGGAGGGCTGTGGGCAGTTCAGAAACCCATCCACCAGTGACATCATCGTTAGGCAGATTTTTTTAAAACAAGATGTTTAGATTTCTATTATCGAGAGAACGATGGCTTCCATTATCGCATTGCAACTTTCCAGGACTAGAAAGCCTGCAGTTTCTATTAGCTTGGATTCCCCATCGATGATGTCACTGGTGGAAGGGTTTATGAACTGCCCACAGCCCTCTTATGAGACACAGACTGAGTCGAAAAAATTGTGCCATTTTATCATGATTATTAGTGAGGACCTATTATATGAAGATAGGTTTGAAAGTGGTGAAGTGATCCTTTAAGGAACCAGGAGAATGGCTGAAATCCTAAGGATCCCAACCCTAGTTGTAAGACTTGCCCACAATGACACAAATTATGACATTATCACCTGATTGCAATTATTATTGGAGCTGATGACAGCTTTTTTACGTACTTTTTAGAATTATTCCCAAAAAATAAACTTCAGAAATGATGTCCTTGGGGCCCCTGCACCTCATATTGAGAACCCCTGCTCTAAACTCATTATGCAGATTTGTCTCCTTATATATTTTTTTGATTTTTACTTCAACCACTAGTTGGGGTAGCCTATATAGCAAAACTTACTGCATACTACTCTGAAAGTCTATTATGAAAACAAATGTGACATGTTTTAAGAATGTTTCTATTGAAGTAAAATGTTAATTTGGAAAGCAGCAAAGAACAGTGTTGGAAGAAGAATCCAGATTACTTAATTAAAAGCACAAGTTAGATATGCTCGATAAGTAAAAGCCCTTGTATATTTGTTTTACTTGAGTAAAAGTGCTACGGTGTCACTGTTGGCATTAACATAGACATAACTTGAAGTAATGATTATTTAAATGTATGCTTTCCACCACTGCTTTTAGGTTTATTGTAGGAGCATTTTATTTGCAGGATGTGTGAAGTTCCAATAGCGCCCTCTGCTGGCAAACCTGAAGCCGTACTCTCTCTTTGTACAATGACAACAGGCCCCCAGAGAGGCTGGGAAATGTTGAACACCAAAGCTGTAACAGCAGGCAGGCGAAGTACATGCATGAGAGTGCGCACAGCTGGGGTTTTTTGAGCACTCGACCATGAATCGATTCAGGCGCATTCATGGAGGTTAGCACTTAAGCATTTTGTGCAGCAAATTTTGGTGCCCAAACCGAGAAAATGCTGAAGTAGAGTGTTCTTGCAACTTCCATTGAAATGAATAGCTGTGGATGGGCGGTCCACCTTCTAGTAACATATAGGGGTCAATCAGGGGAGCTGTCATAGTGGAGCGATTATAAAACGTGACAGCTGCTCCAACGAGCCCCACACATGCACATGCATGATTGACCATCATCCCTGGGATCACTGTTTCCTTTATAATCATTATTATTATTATTATTACTTGACTTTATGTACATGTTTTATTTTATAGTGCGTCTCTTTCTACTGCCTTGTTTTCATGTTTAATTTTTCTTTCACAGATTTGTTTTGTCTTTTTACATTTTAAATCAGATTCTTATGTATGGGTGGTGTATGTGTGTGTATGGCTGGTAGCTTATATTGAAAGCAAATCCCCTGTTATTTTTTACTTTGGAAATCTAATACAGTAGAACTAACATAACTGTGATGGTAGTATTTGGTCTCCCTGTTCTTCTATTGAGACATTGTAGATCCTCCGCTCTGGTAGGACACCAAATGACGTGTGAAGGTCAAAGTGCAATTTGTTATCCATCCTTCAAATTGCGGGTAGGACATTGACGTTACGTATTGCTTCTTTTAAAGCAGTATTTCACTTATAAACACTTATATCTGATATTAATTTTGTCAGCCTGCCTCCCATTGTAACTGAGAACTCCTTGTTAATCATGTTAGACTCATTGAAAACACACATCCCTGCTTCTGGTGACTGATATTGTCCTTCTAATGAATGTTATACTCATAATGAAAACACACCTCTGCTTCTGGTGAATGATATTATCCTTTGAATGAATGTTGGACTCATTGAAAACACATTGTCCTTCTAATGAATGTTAGACTCATTGGAAACACACGTCCCTGCTTCTGGTGACTGATATTGTCCTAGATAGATAGATAATAAAATGACCCCAGAAGTGTTTTAAAGTGAAATACCACTTTAAGTGTATACATGTTTCACCCCTCAGACTAATACTAGTTTGACTTTTACAGTTTTTGTGACCTTATGAATGTGGCCTTTGAGTCACTACGTAAGTGCAATATTATGTTAAACTGAAAATGTATTGTATTATACTGTAATTTAAATCATGAAAATACATCAGCATGTTTAAAAAAAAGAATTCAAGTATTTATTTAAATAATATTTTAAGACGGAGATTTTTTTAAGCAATACCATACAAATGTAAATGTACTTTTTAAGGTTTTTTTGTGCATTTATTTGCAGATATTTTCTTATCATTGCATTCCGGTTTGCTTTCTATATCCCAATCATATGTTTCCTTTTAAAAATAAAACCAGAAATCAAAAGTTTGGCGTTTCCTCTTTAACATGAAAAATATATTTATATTATTTATTTATCTATGTTTATTTGGATGGGACAGCACATATTAATTAATATCACACATACAATGCAGTGTAAATACAGGGATGATTTTCCAACATACCAATAGTTCGACAAACCAATAGTCTGACAACCAATAGTCCGACCATAGAAACACACCTTTTTACCCCATAACATTAGCCCAACAAAAGTTGTAGATTGTCTTGAAAATTAGTTTTCATAGATTGTCTTGAAGAAATTAAATTCGTAGATTGTCTCGAATGAAATGCAGCAGCGTCGTGTGATAAATCTTAACCTTTTTGGTACATACCAAAAAGACCATGGAGCTTTCAAATTACCAGGTCCAGGCAAAAAAAATATCTCACACACACACACACACACACACATACACACACAGTATGGTATGGACCTGCACTAATTCCTGTCACTACAAGAGATTCAACCCATATCCCAGGGAGCAGTCTGTGTTGCTGCCGCGCTTGACTGCTACACTACACTAGCCTGGTTAATAAACCAGACCGAATCAGCCGTTGGCAAAAAAAAATTGCCTACCGGCGGATTTCGGTCTGGAGAGGCTCAATTGTACGCCCATTTTCTACACACGAGAACGTGTGCGCCCAATAGGGACACGGTATGCAATATGGGCGGGCTTTGGTACAGTGACGTTCAATGCTTGAGACCTTTGACTGACAGTAGCTCTGACCAATTGCGTCAAAGAGAAAATGTTTCCCTGGAAATTAAATCCAAGCTGAGCCTCCCCAGACTAATATCCCGCGGATCCGTGCGATATTAGTCTGGTTTATTAACCAGGCTAACACTACACTAGCTCGTAGATCAAACGTAGGTCGAGTCGATTGCACAACATAAAAACATTTTCAGTACCAGGCAACCTTGGGGCCTGTCACAATTATTACATAATCGCCTAACTATTTGGGATAATCACAATACTTGTTTTGGGATAGTCATAATTGTCACAATGTTGAAAAATGTTCATATATTTTACTTAATTCAAATATCACTTTTTTTGTTTTGTTGTGATAATCCTCCATACTATAGAGTGTGCTGACCATATAAGGAGTTCCGATCCCTGTCCCCAATTAACCCCTGGGGGGGTTTTGGCTAGGTTTTGGCTACGACGCAATTAGAATCGGTAATCACAATTTATTTGAGCGACAATAATTGTATTAAAGTATTTTTTAAATCCTAATCGTGACAGGCCTATATTAAGGTGTAGGCCTACCTTGTCTTCAGATGGGCGTCGGAAACCTTAAAAAGAAAATCTGAGGATTCCAGACGAGATAGCAGGTGTAAGGGCCGCGTGGACAACCGGACAACGAAGTCCGAGCATCACACGCACGGAATGGGACCTGGATCCGGGCGTGCCTGAGGGAGTGTGGTAGGGTTAGCCGAACTAGCCCATCTCCCACAGGCAGGGTCACCCTGCACCCACTATCCTGTCTGGGCGGGACACCCCTACCCCTGTCGTTCTAAGGAGGATCTCCATCAGCTGCATCGAGCTCCCGTCATCCCGGCTAGCTTCACCTCTGTAGCCTAGAGAGAGAGAGAGAGAGAGAGAGAGAGAGAGAGAGAGAGAGAGAGAGAGAGAGAGAGAGCAAGAGCGAGAGAAAGAAAGAAAGAAAGAAAGAAAGAAAGAAAGAAAGAAAGAAAGAAAGAAAGAAAGAAAGAAAGTGATTACATTCAGTGATTTGGAAAAACCCCCGTGACATGACAGGCCAACATTACAGCACACACTCCAAGGCCCGCCCCCGCTCGATCATGATTGGATGAAGGCTGGGCCAGCTAGCCAAAACCCCCAGGGATTAATTGGGGACAGCGACCGGAACTCCTTATATGGTCAGCACACTATATAGTATGGAGGATTATCACAACAAAACAAAAAAATAAGTGATATTTCAATTAAGTGAAATCACTGAATATACCTTTAAGTAAAAGTATCAATACTGCGATATAGAAGTACCCTACAGGTCGGAAGTATAAGTTCAGAATTCAAAATGTAGTTGAGTAAAAGTACAAAAGTATTGGTATCAAAATGTACTTAAATAGCAAAAGTATAAAGTAGCCTATACCTATGCTGAATGTCCCATTTCAAGTTTTCAAACGTATACTTACACATCTTTTGAGATGAAGTGGTTATTGCATATGCACCATAATATAAAGCATTACACGTGTTTACAATAGGGTCCACCATGTTCAATTCATCATAACATTTAGAGACATACAAATAATTATACACTTCTATATATTAACAGTTTGCAGAATTACAGAACATTTCAACCACAACAAGGTCAGACCAAATCAAATAGTAATCTCAGCAAGGCAGATGGCTTCTTAATTAGAGTGGGTGACAACATTATCACACGGAAAGATGAAATTACCTACCTAGGTTCCATCCTGGAGGACAATCTTTCCGGTGATAAAATGGCCACCAACGTAATCAAAAAAGTAAATCAAAGAACAAGATTCCTTTACAGGATCTCCTCACTGGTCAACAAAAACACCTTGAAGACCTTAACATGAGCCCTCATACAAGGTTTCTTTGACTATGCATCCACCTCTTGGTACCACAGCACCTCAAAGGCCCTTAAAACAAGGCTCCAGACCTCCCAAAACAAACTGGTCAGGCTCCTACTTGGCCTCACCCCCCAAACCCACCTCACCCCTGCCCACTTTGACAGGCTGGGATGGCTTAGGGTCGACAACAGAGTACAGCATCTTGCAATGGGTCTGGTCCACAAGATTCGATACACCACTAAGATACCCATGTACCTATGTGTCTAAATACTTCCTTAATGTAAACGAAGTCCACACCCACAACACCAGAGGGAGTGCAACAAACCATGTACAACCCAGATTCGGCACAAACAAGGGACTAAATTATTTTCGCTCCTATGCCACCAAAATGTGGAACGCCCTACCAACAGTCATTAAGACATGTGAATCCCTTGACTCCTTCAAAACCGCTCTCAAAGGGCACCTACGGATGGCTGCAATTCGAAACTGCAGGCCTCTGTAAAATCTGAATCCCCCCCCCCCCCCACTGTATATGTATCTTTTCCCTTTTTGCTTCCTTTATGATGAATTCCTGTTCTGTTCTTTAACTACATAGACATAGAAGTGTCTATTTGTATGTCTCTAAATGTTTTGATGAATTGAACAATGTGGAGTGGACCCTGTTGTAAACAAGTGTAATGCTTAATTGGGTCGTCCACTCACAGTTAACAGTCTTTGTATTGAGTTTGTGCTTGAAATGTACTGTAATTCTACAAACTGTTAATAAATATTTCAATCAATCAATCAAAAGACCTAGCCCAAGATTTAGACTCTCGTAGTCTAAGAGTTTTTTTCGATTCTGACGAATCTCTCTTACGAGATTCAGAGATTCGTCAGAATCGAAAAAAAAAACTATGAGTCTCTTGGGCTAGGTCTGACCATCTGATCTGCTTGTATTAAATTACGTTAAACTCACCAACATTGCAGCTGCAGGGCAAGCTTGAATGATCCTCTTTCAATCAGCAAAGAGTTTGTTTCATAAAAATCCATCGTAGAGTAGACATGTTGATGTTATGAATGAGCTGCATTCATTCTGTCAAGAAATTCTGCAGGTGATTCAAGTGTCAGAGTTTGGAAGCGCTGACAGTGACGACTACCGGACGCCACGCCCGACCATGTCAAGAAATGTTACATTACGAGTTGTTAACTTGTTTGTATGACTATTTTTACTTCTAGAGCTTGTTTGTTGGTGTTGGGGTGTGTGCGTGTATGTGTGTAAAGGGGGCGGTCGCGACAATTCAAGGACTTAAATATCCCGCCCTCCCTGGTGGAAGGGGGGGGGGGGAGCTGCCAACATCAAGCAGCAGGCGGCGCCAAAAGACCTTGAATAAAGTAACATGATTTCTGGTTTAGTTTTTGCTGTCTCTGTTTGTGTTTACTTAAGTAAAAGTGGCATCAACACATTTAATACAAATGTATTGGAATTTGGCATCGAAACAGTCGTACACAGTACGCAGTAATCACATATTTTAGACTTTATTTTTTTTAAACAGTCAATCTATAAGCTCACAATGAACATGCTGTTCTGCAAAATAGCTGAAGACAATAGGGTTTAAGTATACTTTAAAAAGTAAACTACCATTATCAATATAACATTGTTACTTATGTACAGTGCTGTACTTTAAGTAAAGGTACTCAGTTACTTTCCACCATGTTGTGGCTGGAGATACCCATTTAGGTGGTTAATAATATATGATTGTTTTATAATGAATTTATAATTCGTTTATAATTAATTCATAACATAAAACAAAACATAAATTGACTGATGAATGATGTGAATTTTGATGAATTGAAAATGGAGGACCCTGATGTAAACAAGTCTTTAGTACTTTTCCTGGTTATATCCTCAGTAGTCGTTTTTGTATTATGACCTGTACTTTGATTTAAAGTATCGTAGGCCTAAATCATCTCGTGGATATTAATGCATTAATCATAAATCAAAACATTGTGCATTTCCACATTCATAAACACTGTAGAAGACAAATTTGATGCATTTATAGACCATGTATTTTCCATGAAACTTTCTGGCAGAAGAAGAAAAATATAGCTCCAAGCAGCGATAAGACGGGACCAAGCAATAAGAAAATCCCACCAGGCTGCTCAACAACACCTAGCTGGATGCAGTTATAGTTATAGTGCTCAGTGTGAATGGCCACTTTATGTCACCCAGTGGTATTGCAGCTGTTTGTACCCCAAACATACATACAGACAAGGCATTAGTTACAGTAGGCCTATGCCTGTTCAAAGTGCCTGTTATCGCTGCTTGCATTATATATATATATATATATTTTTTTTTAAAGATATTTTTTTGCGGCTTACGCCTTTTATTGATTTTTGAAGGGACAGACAGTAGGCTGACAGGAAACGGGAGAGAGATGGGGGGATGACATGCAGTAAAGGCCGTGTCGGGTCCGGGAGTCGAACCCGCGGCACACTGCGACTGGATTACCAGTCCGGTGCCCAGACCGTTACGCTACGGCCTGGGCCATATATATATATTTTGTACAAATTTCTTCACGTACAAAGTGAGAGATGTGTTCCACATGATTCAAGGCACACGTGTAAACAAGTTCCATTGCTTTTGGCCAAACGAGGCATGAGTTATGACTGTTCAAAGTGCCTGTTATCGCTGCTTGCTTGCAGCTAAATGTTTTGTACATATTTTCACGTACAAACTACATTCTCATTAAGGACCCCCAAATGAATATGTATATTCGCACAAACCCCCATCTGAAAATATGTTGTGCCTGCAGTTGAACCCCGGCATACAGGATGTTTCCAATTTAAATCTATCAAAAATAAACAGGTGAAGTCTAAGCATGTCCAGCATAGAAAGTATGCTAAACATTCACAAAAATGTAAGTTTAAGTTAAATTAATGCAGTTCACATGTGTGTGCACAGGCGTACAAAAAAAGCAAGATAGAGAAAGGCCGTCAAGAGCATTACCTTTAATTATTCAGTACTTTAAATGCACACTTATTTTCTTACAAATAAATTATTAGTTTTCTTACAGAATTACAAAAGCAGCTTGTACAGTAGTTAAACTGTTAATGGCAGCTATTCTTTTACATAATAGCATTTGCTTGTTGAACACAACAGGCCAGTGCATACGGTAATTATTGCAAGTTGAACACTAAAAGGGTGCACTGGCCCTTTAAGACAGAAAAAACAGCATAGTAGCACCTGATTTTAGTATATGGAAATGTGAAAAAGAAATAAAAAAATAGGTATAATTAAGACTCATAAAAAAGCAAATACAAGGCAAATACATTCTACAACATAATTTGACATTGTTGCAAAAAGCAATACATTCACATGAATACTGTAGCGCTTGTACATATGACTTAACAGTCAGTCAAGTGATCAGACGGAAATATAATTTTTCCCTTTCTCCTGTAAGAACGACACCACTTAATGCTTAAAACATACAAAATACTTAATTGACAGGGGTCCTCGAGGGGGTCAATTATTGGTCCCCTCCTTGTTTTCCCTCTATACCAAACCTCTTTGCCGCAACACAGCAGATTTACAAGCTCACACTCACAGCGCAATAAGATGTGATGTGATTTTCGCAGAATGTTGGAACATTATGACACGCCCAGAATACGGGCACTAGAGGCTATGTTGTTAATGCTTAATTTATACACTGTGTCTGTGGTGAAAGTCTATTGGCAAGTCTAGTGGTGGGTAACCTAAAATAGCCCATTACAATATTTGATGCTATTATCATGATACTGGCTTAAAAAAATGAAAATGAAAAAGACCAACAGTAAACTCACTGATGATGTCTACAACTAGAATCAAAACATTGGAACTGAGTTGGCTCTGTACTAGTCCCCGACTCCCCGTCCCCATCCTATACAACAATCTCTTCACCAAAAAAAACATTGACTCACAACTAGCTTGAGCTAAATCTGCAAATAGTTTTTGGCTAATGTTCCCCTAATATGGATGGATGCTGTGGTTTAACACTGTGGGTGTTTTTGGGCCATATTTGCCCAGGCAAGGGTTAGGATTTGTTTGTTTGTTTGTTTGTTTAAGGTATTTCATGTTTGGATTCATTCGAGATTTTCACACCTACTGTATATAGTGTGTAGGGCAGGCTATAGTGATACTGGATCTTCATTCGCTTGCATACAAACTGTAGGAAGCCTGTCAAAAGTAGCGTTAGCCTTCAGCTTATAATTACTAATGCTCAAAAATGCTATTTAGATGTTGTTCAGGTCCATTGGTTTACGTGGTACATCTATAGTTTCAAATGTAGGCCTACAGAATGTTTAGGTAGCATGTTGTTTAGACAGATGCATTGTCTATCTGGTATCCTACAGTCCGACAACGTGGCTTTGCGTGCGGTTAGGGACATAGGGTCAGTAATAAGCAGAGTCGAACCAACGTGCCATCGTTATAATGACGCTGACCCTTAGTTTATTTGCGACAATGCACTGTATCTCTGCATTCATGTGTCTATTTACCTTGTTGTTCATTGACTAGAGTTCATGTTTACTCCGTTTATTCTGATCGCATACATCTTATCTCTGGATAAGAGCATAATGAGCAAATATATGAATGTAATTGTGCTGCTCACCAAAAACAACTTACCTACAAGCTAACAACGCAACGAGTTATTAGCTTGTAAGTGAGTTATTATTTGACAAGCGACACAGTCGCGCAATGTAGTAAAATGTGGTGGGGGGCTCTCTTTTACGCCGTGGTGCTCTTGGCTTTCTTCTTCTGCAGCCGCGTCCTGGTGGGCTCGGTGAGCACCAGAGGTTCATGGACCACCATGGCGGGGTACTTTCTCCCCATCAGTTCCACCTCCACCTTCTGGCCCACGGAGGAGAGCTCCACGGGCAGGTAGCAGAACGCCAAGCTCTGCTGGATGGAGTAGCTGTAACAGCCCGACGTCGTGTTCCCCACCACCTGCCAGTCCAAGCAGAAAGGTCAAAACCATAATATGTTCTCCAATGGGCTCTATGCACAGTGCACACACGCCATTTTGGAAAGAAATTGGAACCAAAATGGAAACCAAATCAAATTGGTTCCTTGGAATTAAATTTAAATGAAAATGTTTAGAAAATTGCAGGTTTCAATGATTCAGTAAAAAAAGGAAAATATAAAATAATTAAATATTAAAATGTTTGGGTTTCCTGACCTTGTCGTTAAGCCAGATGGTCTCGTTGCCCTCAGGGTCGACATCATCGGTTTCCACGGTAATATAACACAGCTTCTTCTTAAGGCCCGCTGCTTTGATCTTCTGCAGAGCTGCCTTGCCTATGAAGTCTGCAGGCTGAAAATAAATATTAAATATAAGAATATAAAATATGGACAGATATATGGCTAAAATATGAAAGTAGATTAAATTAAAAAATATATATATTTCATAAATAATATTTATAGGTGTGTTAGAAGACTTGAAACTCAACCATTATTAACCCATTCTGACCTGAGATCAGATTCTAAAAATGTCAGTCGTTCTTCGATAAAAAAAAAAATAGCAGACCTACAAGCTCGTAGCGCGCCACTCGGTGGCGCGATATGAGCTTGTAGATCTGCTATTTTTCAATAGCTAAAGCATAACATGATGCTGACACCAAAATGGGTGCCCGTTCAGAATGGGTTAACCATGAAGATGAATGAATGTTCTACCTTATTAAGTTTAATGAAATAGTCCAGTCCAGCTTCCAGAGGGTTGGTATCACAGTTCATCTGATCAGAAAGAAGATACAGTTATAGAAGCACTTCACCCATTTCCAACACAATGTGTGTGTGTGTGTGTGTGTGTGTGTGTGTGTGTGTGTGTGTGTGTGTGTGTGTGTGCGTACCTCGGCTCCCCAGCCTCGGAAGCCTTTCTCCAGTCTCAGAGAGTTCATAGCGTAGGTACCAACGTTATCGATGCCTTGGTCCTGGCCAGCCGCCATGATAGCCTGGTACACTGTTGCCATGTTTTTCTGGTCTATGTACATCTCCCACCCCAACTCACCTACACGCATGCACGTACGCAACATTAGTGCACGCAACATTATATGAAGATAGGTTGAAAAGTGGTGAAGTGGTCCTTTGAGTAAATGTACTTTATTACTTTCCACCACTATGTGTATAGCGTACCGGAGTAGGAGATCCTGATGGCTCTCAGCGTGACTCCAGCCAGCTGGATGCTCTTACAGTGCAGGAACTTGAAGCCGGCGTCGCTCATGTCCTCCTGGGTCAGTTTCTGCAGGACGTTGCGGGAGTTCGGACCGGCCACGCCCAGCACGCCGATGTCGTCCGTCACGTTAGTGATGTCCACGTCGTAACCGCCGTCCGCAGCCTCCTTCTCTATCCACCTGAAGAGTGATTCAATCAAGGGTTTTCATAATTACAATTTAGGCATATTTAGCAGAGCACCGTTTCCCAAACTGTGGGTCGGGACCCATTTGTGTTCGTGAGGTTGTGAATCTCGTGAGTGAATATCCCTTTCCTAAATTCCAAAATGTTGTCATTAGTTATTATTTTAACAGATCTTTTAACTCATAACCTCACCAAAGCACCACATTGGAAATAAGTTCTCCATATGTTTTATCCTTTTGAAAGATATCTTGCCCATTCATCCGTCAATCAATCAATCAATGAATCAATCAATCAATCAATCAATCAATCAATCAATCACTCTCAATCAATCCATCCATCCATCCATCCATCCATCCATCTGCACAATTTGTAACAAAATCTGGGCAGAACTGCAGCATGCAGCCATTGACCTGTAGTTTGCTTTTATCACCACTGGGGGTCACTGTGTGGCATCACAACCCCATCCTTCATGGTGTGGGAGAGGGAGTTACAGATGCATGTTTTGTTACATTCTGATTGGTGTAACTGTAAACGGAGGGGCGTTTTGATTGGGGCAGACAGAGCGGCGTTTTGATTGGTGCAAACAGAGAGGCGTTGGTTTTACCTCCAGCTGCTATAATGAGGTGTTAGATTGCTTGAGACTAAAGCCCTTTGTGTGCAGCTGCGTGTTAGCCAACCGGCAACCAGATGACATCAATCTACACGCTTACATAAAATGCACACTCACATGCACGAACGCACATACGTGTGACAAACCCAATGGACCCACAAACAAAGGCAATAATTAATCTGTCAGGCTTTTTGTGTCGAATGCTTTTCGCATACAAAGATATGATATTATGCTTGCTAAGCTGATGGTGGTTACACAATACCAACTGTACCTGTTGTCTCAGTACTATGACAATAATTGATGACATCAGGGATGTCCATATATGGGCATAAAAGGGACACAGACAGTTCTGGACAACCGCTGACCGATGTTCCCACTGGGAACATCACTTCCTCCGGACCTCAGTGTCAGTGTGAAAAGTACATTTACTAACTAAGTACTGTACAACTCCTTGAGTCGTGAAGCACTGAGAATTCTTAGGACATTTGTTTTTGTTGCACGATACCTTATTATTATTATTTTATCAATAATATCAATAATAAAAAATAAAAAGATAAAAAAAGACAGTCAAACATGCACGCCTGACTGGTCACCTGAGGTCGTGAAGCTCGGAGCCACTTCCTGTGATGAGCAGGAACTCTCCGGGTGACAGCTGAGTGATAGTGACCTCTGCGTAGACCCGCCCATTGGGGGTCAACATGTGGCTGATGTTGGTCAAGCCCACCTGAACATGATGCCAAAACACATCACTGGTTTGAACAGAACACTGTTGAATGTACTCAATCGGGTTACATGGTTCATTTTGTTCATTTGCATGATTGTTTGAGAGCTGCTGAAGTCATTATCTAAATTTACAGTCAAAACAGAGTTAAAATCGTCAATTTCAGTTAACCCATGAAACCTGAGGCCATCTCTAAATGCCTTCTAAATCAGTAGTTCTCAAACATAAAAAAAAAATAGCAGGAGGGTCCATTTGGTTTATTTTTGCCCATAGAGTAACATTAGCACTGAGAATTCTTATCATACACTTTTGTCCTTGACCCGAAAAAGTTAATAATGCAAGAAGAAATAACATACTTTTGGCATGTTGTTAGCGAACAGTCGGTCCAACAGCTTCTGGCTGTCGGCTCCCTTAACGATGAACTTTCCAAACGGGCTGAGGTCGATCACGCCCACCTTCTCCATCACCAGCTTGCACTCCCTGCCCACCGGTCCAAACCAGTTGGTACGACGGAAACTGGGCCTGCAATGCACGATATACACAACACGCACACACAGGTTAGTGGAAGTGGAAAAATATTTTGCTGAAAATTACTCAGCCTTTTGCGAACATCCAAGAGTATAGACAGTTTTTAAGTTGCTTGATTCTGGAATTCGATATTCATTTTATCAAACCCATTGTAACGTAAGATTAATCGAAAGGCCCATCCTTGGTTCTGGTGACGGAAGTTATCGGAAAAAAAATATTTTCACAAAATAGCCTATTGAAAATAGATTGAAAGAACACATGAATATCAAATGTCCAGAATACTGAATCAAGCAACTTAACCCACTCATTTCCAGGTATTAATTCATTCATTAATTCTTCCTTAACCGCAAGCATTTTTTTGTGACGGACGCTCGTCTTTTCTTTGACCTGTCGGTTGGCTGTGGGCCGTTGAATAAACCTTGTTTTGACCAGGAGTGCAATCTGGGAAAGGAATCCGAGACAACAACTACAAGAGGATGGATGCAGACATTTTCTGTTTCTACTCGATTGACTAGCAACCCAGAGTAAGTACAGTAGCATATGACCGCGATGTATCATAAACCACTATAAATACCACTTGACGTGCATTTACGTCATTGATACTTAACCGCTGGATTAGATCGACCCAACGTACATAACATGCAGTGAATGAATGTGTTAAAAACTGTCCGGGGTGCTCCCAAAAGCGAAACCAAGAATAATATTACCCAATTATTATTATTATTTTTAAAGTGAAAGTGAAATATTTCACCGGGAACCCCCTTAAGGAGCCCAGGGGGTCTGCATGAGGGTCAAATACGGGGTAGAACAGGAAAGTTTCATAATGTTTTAACTATTATAGAGCTGGATGGAGCTGGACGGTGCATGGACAGTACAGAATGGACAGTACAGAATGGACAGTACAGAATGTAACAGTACAGAATGTAACAGCTCACAGTAGCACAGAAAGTCAGGACTCACTCAGTTAGTGGGAAAAACATCTGGCTTTAAAAAAAGCACAACTGGGCCATTCATAATGTTCACTGTCGTGCAACACACAACCGTGTGTGTGTGTGTGTGTGTGTGTGTGTGTGTGTGTGTGTGTGTGTGTGTGTGTGTGTGTGTGTGTGTGTGTGTGCCCGCCTGCGCGTGTTAATGTGTTAGTCACACGAGTGGTCCTGAAACGTTTTCATGTCAAGGACCCCCAAATGTGTAGCTATATCTTGGCTGTGGAACGCCATCTGAAGAGATTTTGTGCCAGGGACCCCCATATTTGTGGGGGTTCTCTAACCCAGTGGATGTCAACCTTTTCATATTTTAACTAGGGACCCCCACCATGACAAGCACTTGGTATGTGGCAAACAATTTAGTTTGACGTGGCTCCACAGATAAATATTGTGAAAATAGCAGATCTACAATCTATCTATCAAAACATTTGTCTCTTTCTTCCTATTATTAAACATTTTTTGTCGATATTTGAGCGGTTTTCGTGGGGTATGTGGGGAGTGGGAACCCGCCTGGGGATCCAGATCCTCCTCTAACACTCTGCTATTGTCCCAATGCTACAAGAGGGGAGGCTGAAATGACATGTGGTTAGATCATTCCACCAGAACCTGTCAGACTACCATGATATATGCGCACATGTGTGTGTGTGTGTGTGTGTGTGTGTGTGTGTGTGTGTGTGTGTGTGTGTGTGTGTGTGTGTGTGTGTGTGTGTGTGTGTGTGTGTGTGTGTGTTGCAGTAGGAACATTGTGTCCTAAGCATCTGGGCAGCACAATTCTGCAAAGCCACACAATGACTCTAAAGCACTCAGCGATCCTTTCCCACATACATTTTCAAAGTATAACGAAGAATGTCTAAAGCTAAAAACAAATACATTAACCCAATTGGTTAATGTATGTTTTGTAGGCTATTAAATCTACAAAGTAATTGTAGTGGAGTAAAGAGTAAAAAGACCTCTGAGATGAAGCGGAGTAGACGTTGAAAGTATGTATTATGGTCTGAACTAGAGGTCCTTGAGGGGGTTCCAATGAGTTCATATAGCATTAAAATCAGAACCCTATATGAATCTTCTCTTGACCTACACTGGCACATATTATGTTCAGAAGTCTTCAACCACTGTGTTGAAGACATTCCTCCTGAACTGCAGCTGGCGTTCCTTGTGGGATCTCATGGGAGCGACCATAACCCTGCTTAGGGCGTCTTCAAGTGTGACATGTTTGCCCAGTGGTTCAATTCTTCTACCAACAAATACTTCACCCACTACTGGCAGGAAATATAAAATAACACCCTTTATCAACTGTAATTCTACTCACTGGAGCGTACGGCGTACCTATGTTCCCTCAGCCCTAACCCCAAGACAAATCCAAACTGAGGGATTGATTGATTGATTGATTAGACAGAAATACAAGGGATTGATTGATTGATTGATTGATTGATTGATTGATTGATTGATTGATTGATTGATTGATTGATTGATTGACAGAAATGCAAACAGCACAAGTACAGTCATTCACTTGATCTACTGTAAAAGGACTTACACAAAAAGGCCCAGTGGACTTGTTTCCATTGAGTTTCTATGACATGACCCCCTCGTGGTCTATGAATGTCCATGCAGACTAGCATACTGTATATTAGCCAAACCAATATTGGCCAAACCAAAGCATCACTCATTCACTTATTATCTCATATATTATGAGTTCCACATCACAGTTTGAATGTAATTCATGACTGATTTAAAACGATCTAATGAAAACACTAAGATATAATTAGACGGAAGTGCTGAATCGTTTGTAAGAATCAAAGTGGTACAGAACATTGCAGTAGCATAGAGAATCAAGTGACACGTTGTTCCAAAACAGCTGCATCAGAACGCCATAACGGCTCCATTCAGCATTAACGCTTTATTCGTCACGGTGTCAAGTTAAGTCAAGTCAAGTCAATTTTATTCATAGAGCACATTTAAAAACAGCCAAGGCTGACCAAAGTGCTGTACACCAAGAGAAAAACAAGTAACTATACACACTTTGTGACAAGTTTTAGATTTTTGGCTTGGTGTTAGGTAAACCACAGCTGGTTTGCGATGGTTTTTGAAAATCTTATGTCCATACCTAACATCATGCCAACAATCTAAAACTTGTCACCAAGTGCACAATCTTGATGATTTTGGCAGAATTCCCTCCCAGCTAAGTTCCCAGGACTTACTGCACAATTTGTCACACCCAAGCCATGCCGCTCATACACTAAATTGGGATCGACCCCATGACCTTGTGGTCCAAAGGCAAGAGCACAATCTAATCTCAATCAGGAGAGAGACCTCATTTATCAGCTGAAATTATACTTTCCTATTTCCTTTTCTCTGAAGCTTGAGAGACGGGGAGACCCCTATTACTGAACAAACACTGATAACAGCTATTTAACACTTATTTACAGTATCTTATATCACTGACTGCCAGGGACGAGTTACAGTAGACTAATTATTTGGTTTTTTATTTTCTTTGATCTATTCTAAAGTGTTGCTGGTCGCGGTTATGAAATGTATGTTTTTGGTGAATGATAAGATTGCGAGACAGTTTACACAGCCGTTCTTTTACTCACGGTTCACGGCCCGTGAGCTTTTGGTGTTGAAAATAAGAGTACCCTCTGAAGAGACAGTGGCAACAGGAGAAATAAATCTGGAAGGGAACAAGTTAATAACAAAGTGAACGTTGATGGTGTTTCCTACTTGTATGTGGCATCATCTCCAGGCTTGTAGAACCAGTGGGGTTGTTCCCAGCCCGCATGGAAGCCCATGGAACACTTCCCTTTGAGGAGCTCATATACTCCACTGGTTCTGATGGTGGGGCGGCCTTCAAACCGCTCCTCTTTAGGAAATCCCACTGGAGGCAGGGAAATAATGGAAGAAATGGAGAGACTATGCAATGAATGACAGAAGCAGGGACGAACTTGTACATGCTGTTTTTGGCACATGACGCCAAAGCGCAGCCAAAGAGTAATAGAAGTGTTATTGTTCTTACCCACGTTGTTGAATCCGTAGGACTCTCTGGCTTTGGCACACATGTAGGGAACGTCGGTCCATTTGCCGTAGCGGTTGGGGTCACACTCGATCAGGTCGTACGGAGGCTCTCCGTTCACCATCCAGTCACTCAAGAACTTACCGATGCCACCGGCGTGGATCACCCCATACCTGGCGGTCACATTGATCATCAAGTCAAATCAAATGTATTTGATATAGAACATTTCACACGACAGGTGCCTCAATGTGCTTTTAATCAGACCATGTGATGGGTCATGGCTGCCTTATTGAGGCAAACAAAGTACCTTACTCCAGTGATTCTCAAAGTCCATGAGGGGGTCCATGAGGGGGTTCCAGTGGTCCCCAGCCAAATGACTTAGGAACAAAATGGACACTTACAGGTCTGTAACTCTGAGAGTGTTCATTTGTACACTCTCAGAGTCAAATTAACTGTAATAATTTTACAATGAAACTGGGGTCCCAGAGATGAAAAAAAAGCCATTAAATGGGGGTCCGTGGTCTAATGCATATCACATTGGTGATCCTTGAAATTCAAATGGCTGAGAATCACTGCTAAGACCATGCAAATCTTCTCTTATGGGGTCTAACAGACTAATACTATATCCATTAGTGTGATCACCTTAGCAATCCCACAACTAAAAGACAAGTCGTTTTTGGTTGTGCTCAGGTGTTCGATCTAAAAGCTATCATGGAACTAAGTGTAAAATCAGGCATTATCACTCCACCAAGGCGCGACAATATACATTTTAGTCAACTAAATCAACTGTAGATTTAGTCGACTAAAATCTCATGATATTTAGTTGACTAACACTAGACTAAAAGTAAAACATTTCTGATATGACTAAAACTAAATCAAAATGTGCGGTCAAAAGAAAGCACTGACCCGAATCCTATGGCGGTCCAGTAGTTGCGTGCTCCTTGGTGCGGGCCCACCATGGGCGACAGGTCAGGGGTGTACGTGATGGGTCCAGACACGATGTTGATGATGTCAGCGTTCTTCAACACAGGAACCATCTCCATGGCCATCTCCACATGGTCCATGATGCGGTCCAGGTCGGACTCAAAGAGCTCCTTACCAAAACCTGGAGAAACACACAGTGGTGGAAAACAGTAATCAGTTGATTTACTTAAGTAAAAGTATCAATGCTGCAAAGTAGAACTACGTACTCCGTTACAAGTGAAAACCCGGAATTCAAAATAAAAGCTCACAATGCGATAGATC
Organism: Protomyctophum parallelum; assembly: GCF_964188405.1. Classification (NCBI taxonomy): domain Eukaryota; kingdom Metazoa; phylum Chordata; class Actinopteri; order Myctophiformes; family Myctophidae; genus Protomyctophum; species Protomyctophum parallelum. The sequence continues at coordinate 25,921,220 of NC_139713.1, forward strand.
GGCTATTTCCAAATGGCTGAAGTGGGTAATGTATGTTTTGTAATAATAATCTAAATCTACAAAGTAATTAGTAACTAAAGTTTTCAAATAAATGTAGTGGAGTAAAAGTACAATATTTGCCTCAATGTAGTGGAGTACAAGTTAAAGTACTGGGAAATTGCAAATTACAGCACTTAAGTAAATTAAATTAGTTACTTTATACTTGTATTTATATAGCGCCTTTATCCAAGGCACTTTACATAGATTGTGCATTACATTCACCCATTCACACACACATACCGATGGCGGTGGAATCCATGCAAGGCACCAACCTGCTCATCGGGAGCGCTCAGCGTCTTGCTCAAGGACACTTCGACACTAACTCTGGGGGAGCCCGGGTTCGAACTGGGAACCTCACGGTTCCATCCGGACGCTTTAACCCTGAGCCACTCTGACACACTGACCTGGGGGCACTCCGTCTCGGACCCAGGAGTCTTGCAGAACCATCTTCTCCATCTTCTCGTAGGGTCCAAACAGCAGGCCGTCTCTCTCTTGACGCAGGTAGTAGGAGCCCTGCAGGCAGTGTTGATTTGGACAGCACATTTTGACTTAGTTTTAGTCACAGTCTTTTGAGTAAGATTCTATTTAGTTTTAGTCATATTTTAGTCAGCTTGAATTGCTTTAGTGTTAGTCTAGTTTTAGTTGACTAAATGTTGTGATTTGGGGTGGGCCTTGATGCTGTCGTAATGGCTGATTTTGCATGCTGAAAATAGCCGATCTACAAGCTCACAACGCGTCGTGCTATTTTCAGCATGCAACCAAGTGTAAAATGACTTATACTGGATCTCTTGTCCACTAGTCCCTCCCTAACATTTTAGTCTAGTTTTAATTTGTTGACGAAATTGACAGTATATTTAGTCGTAGTTTTAGTCATTGTAGCTTCGTTTTTATTTAGTTTCTATTTGGTTTTCCTCTGTGAAAAAAGGTAGTCGACGAACAATTCTTCGTCATAGTTTAGTTGACGAAATGGACACTACCTCCAGGTCTCTGATGACGGGCAGTTCCTTCTTCAGGGCCTTCACCTCGGGCACGGTGGCCGTCACCACGTACTGGTGGTGGACGGGGATGGTGGGGTGCTCGAACCCGATCAGCTTGCCCACCTCCCGGGCCCAGAAACCTATTAAGCAAAACAAAACCAGTGTTGATTCTTACAACATTTTGATTTAGTTTTTAGTCATAGCCTTTTGAGTAAAATTAAAATTTGTTTTTTTCACCTTTTTTTCATCGACTAAATGTCATACGACAAACTACATTAGAACAAATTGTCGTCTTTGTTGGGTGGAAACGTACAAAAAGATTACTTTTAAGGAAATGGAAAAAATAAAATAAATCACTCTGACTAACCTAAGGAGTTTCCAATGCAGCTACTGAATATGCCCATTGCCCAAATATGGAGTGACAATACACCTCAATGTGTCGTCAATCATGGCATCAGCCGCAAACAAATAAATCAGTCAGCTCAATATACAGTATGGGCACAACCGAGATTCAGAGATCCCGCTGTCCAGAGTCACAGATCCATTCGTTATGCCCATATATGGTTGTGTGCATATATGGGACATAAACTCAGCGCGAGTAGTTTGGCTATCCAGTTGTGACTCCAAAACCGCAGATCCAAACAATATGCTGACCATATATGGTCTGATGACATCAGGGATCTCTATAATATACAGTGTATGTGCATGAAAGGGACAAGGACTGACAGATACAGATATCTCCATATATGGGCACAAAAGGGACACAGACAGACAGGTACAACGGGACTCTGACTGTCATGATGATTACTGTCACCACCAAAATGTCAAGGATTACACGTGACATGATTTACGGCATCCTGTAGCATCCTCTACACTACAGGATGTACAACTCAGCTGTTTGTGTATCTAGAGTAAAGTCGCAGCCATTGGCAAGACGACATAAGTCCTGTTTGGCCTCCTACCCTAGGAGAAGAGTTTCTTCCCGAGTGCAGTGAGGCTTGTGTCGTTTTGAGAATAACTGTTAAAATATTCTCTTATGGCATATCTTTCCAAATATGTAACAATGTGGGGGTCTTTCACATGAAACCAAATGTGTCAAGATGGTCAGCCCCCACTCACAGGCATGCACACACACGCACGCACGCACGCACGCACTTTTTCCAGTGGTGGAAAAAGTACTGAAAATATTTACTTAAGTAAAAGTATAAATACTGAAATATAGAAATACAAATAAATTCAACAAATCATTTGAAAATAGCAGATCTACAAACTCGCAATGTGTCGCATTGCAACACATTGTGAGATTGTAGATCTGCTATTTTCAAATACTTGTACAGTACAGTACAGTACTTGTTTGGGTCAATCTGCAATCTGCACTTGTTATACATTGTGATATTTCTACTTGTACTTAAGTAAAACATGTTAGTAACTAGTAACGTATTTCTTCAGCCACTGCATACACTCTTTTCTTTTGGATAAGTTCTCCTGAATTAAAAAAAAAGAAACGAGGGAGAAAAAAAAGAACATCTGGATGCATGAAAACCGTGCACATTTCTGTCCAGATGGGTGTTCATGAGATACTGCGCTATGATTGGCTGTAATCTGAGCTGTTGGCATGTTTGTATTGGCTGTGGGGAGCCCCAAGCCACTAGAGTCAACATTAGTGCTGGACTCAGCTATTTTACAACCAATCTACACAAGCCAGTTGTGGGGAGACTACACCACAACGCACAGTAGGACATAAACACAAACACAAAGTAAAAATTATCAGTCCTGTACCTCAAAAGTACCTTTTAGAAAACATTCCACATTTGTAAAACTCATTTGAAAATAGCCGATCTACTAGCTCACAACTTGTCGTGATTGTTCGAATAGACAAAGTCTAAAATAAGGCTTAGATGGTCAGTGTATGTTTTTGTTTTGTAATAATATATTTTTTTTATTTCGGACCCGGGGAGGCTCCCCAGAACCGGGCCCCCCACACGGAGTTGCACCACTCATTCAGAACCGGGCCCCCCACACGGAGTTGCACCACTCATTCAGAACCGGGCCCCCCACACCCGTTGCAACACTCATTCAGAACCGGGCCCCCCACACGGAGTTGCAACACTCATTTGCATGCGTGTGATTTCAGTTTTTTTAACTTAAGTACAGTTACTTTACACAATGCACAAGGAATGGATCTACACAGGAGTGGCCACACTTTGTTTTACTTGAGAACTACATTCAAAATGACCAGTTCAACAAGATCTACTGACCAAAGTAATTATTATCCGACCCTTAAGGTTACATAATACACACTTGGAATGGGAAATAGAGGCCTTTGTGACTGGTTAAATGTATGCACCCCAAGAGTTCCAAGAGTGCTGCAGAATGTGCTGCCAGTTTAAAACTGTTATGTGAAATGCCTTTAAGCTGAGATTAATGTTTGCCTGTACTGTATTATGTACTGCATGTAAGCATTTATACAGTATATACAGTATTATGTCCCTTATCATACAATCCCCCAAAGACATTTAACATAATTATAGTCTATGTTGGGTCAACTTGGGTGGAAACCTTGTACGTCCAAAACGTAACGTGGGAAAATATAACCTGTGTTCCAATGGATCTAATCTATAGTCACAAGCTCATGTTATTAATTGGTTCATATTCATAACACACACACGCGCACGCACGCACACATGCACGCACTTACACAAACACAAGCTCGCACAATGTGACACATTGTAAGCTTGTAGATTGTTCGCCATCAGTGCTGTTAACCGATGTATCTATGTATCATAGATGGATAGTTAAACTGATTATGATGATAGCATAGTTTTCTATGCATTTCAGGGGTTTACAGGAATTTAATAATGAAACTGTCAGGATGTAATATAGACATTTTTAGAATCTGATCTCAGGTCAGAATGGGTCCCCAAAAGGTTTCGCCCGTGCTGCTCTTCTGCGTGTGCACTAGGGACGTTGGGACGCCGGACGCCTGAGCATGTACGGTACGGTGTATGCTGCAGTTGGTATTATGTTTTTTGAGTCAAAATAACTGAGTTAAGTGAATTAATTGATATGATCCGCCCCATACAGTACATCCCATAAGCGCATCCACTCTGCACTCATCGATCTGGTATCTGATGGCTGATAGTGATAAATGCAAGTTGCAAGTTACATGCATACGTTAAATGTAGACCTATATATCCGCCTTCTGTCATTTATCTTCCATTCCCACAACAATATACAGAAACACATGGCATATGTTGGACAAATTTGAATGTTGTAATCATTTAACAGCCCTATAGTTTATTTGTATCTCAAAAACTAAAACTAAAGATCAAATGAAATCAAACTTTATTTCTAGAGCACATTTACAAAGACCAGAAGTTCAACCAAAGTGCTGTACAAGATCATAAAAATCACACCCGTGTGAAGTGAGTGGTGCAACTCCGTGTGGGGGTCGCCGCGGGGTCCCTGGAAGTTCCAGACCCACAGGACCACGGCTAGGGTGCGGTCCCGGTTCCAGCGAGCCGCCCCACGTCCGAAACAGTAGAGAAACGAGAGAGTTACCGTGTGGGGGTCCCTCTACTGTACTGTACTGTACTGTCACTGTACTGGCACACCCGAAATCATCATATATACAGTTAATATGTGCGTGTGTATTTGTGTGTGTGTTAGGTTGCGCACAGGTGGTGAAAAACAACCATGCTGTTTTCGTGCTCAGACCCAGGCACCCAGCCACACACATACTGTAGCTCCGTAAGGGAGTGGTTGCACCACTCAAAAACAAGCATAGGCCTACAAAGATACAAGCAACACAAATAGCATAGTAAAACAACATCAAAGCATCAAAACAGCAACATCAAAAGATGGTGTGAAAAGCAGTAAATGCAATGCTCCAGTAACCTATACAGGCCAGTGGAGTAGCAGGGCAGGGTTGGACTGAGGTGAATTCCTGAACTCTGATAGATAAACAGCAGCAGCAGCAGCCGGAAAAAAGGAACTCTTTCCAACTGGATCCTCTCAGAACTGGAATAACCCGGTCAATCCAAACCGTAGGAGTTTCTGTGAACTCACAGCACTGGCCTGCAAGACCAAAGGTCCCTGCTTGTAGGCTGAACACAAATAATATTCTCAATTTCTCATGACAATATAATCCTAATTCTACACAGCAGCAATTATTGTGTTGATGCGATGTATATTGTGGTGTGTGTGAGTAGCTGTGTATATGTGCATATGTCTATATATATATGAATATTATGTGTGTGTGAATGTATATACTGTATGTATATATCTAAGGACTATATGAATGTATGCACTGTGCAGGTAGACAGATATCCATCAGTCTACAACACATGTGCACCTAAATATGCAAATGGCCTCCAGGGGTAGGGCCAGACAAGCCTGTGGCTTCTCCCTAGCCCTTTTTTGGAAATTTGGACAGGATACAAGCAACGGACACTCAAAAGAAGTAGAAAAAAAGGGAAATGAAAATGATGTTTGTTGAACTGTATGACCATTCCGGAAATAAAACTGAGCTGAACTGAACTGAACTGAACTGAACTGAACTGAACTGAACTGAACTGAACTGAACTGAACTAATATACACAGATATATATATTATACTGTATATATATATCCAAATACTATGGAAATAACTTCAAGATTTGCTTTCCTTTATTAATAAGCCAGTCTGTGCCATGTTCATGTTGGCCTATAGAAACGATGCATCCACGATATCAACATCACAAGCTATAAACAGTGGAAAGATAATAAACAGCAGTAGTTAAAATGATGCAATCGTGGCTCAAAACCACGTACCGGTAAGTATGGATTAAGAGGAGAATATTTTGTCATCCATGTCTGTGGCAAAGACGCGCTTGTGCTTCCGAGCATCGTGCTTCCGAGCATCGTGCTTCCGAGCATCGTGCGACTGCGATTAGCACCGTTAGCATTGTTTTGATGTACTGACCTGTAGCGTTGACGATGCGGTTGGCACGTATGGTCCCGTGAGGCGTCTGGACGTCCCAGGTGCCCTGGGAGGTCGGGGTGAGGCCGGTGACGGGCGCTGGGTTGTAGATCTGTGCTCCGTACATCCGGGCTCCCGCGGCCAGGGCCATGGTCAGAGAGTACGGGTCAATGTGTCCGTCGCCGGGGTTGTACAGACCTGCTATCACCTGCAGATGTACAGAGGCTATTACTGGGGAAATAATCAATTTGATTGGTTGATTTATACTACCGGCATATAGGTTAGGCCTACAAGCGATGTGATTTGTTGTGACATTTTAGAACGGCTATCTTTGCCATTTTTGTGTGACACTTATTACGACGACATATTAAATAGTGGAATAGAGGGTATGCACGTGACATCATCAACAAACCAAGGAAGTTATGCAGGAACGCCTACTGAGTGGCAAAAAACTACTTTCTGGCCTTGACAGCCCATACATCCACACAGAAACGTCATATCTGATTGCATTAAATAACATTAAACAATGTTAAACTCACTTTGCCTGTTGCTTTGCCACTCGATGTGCCATTCACTTTAAGCATGCGCATACCCTCTATACTGACAAGTTGATTTAGTAGATTACAAAAAGTCAATTTGCTTGTTTTCGTGATGATTGATTAATATGTTTCAAGATTTAGAAAAATTGCTTCTCGATTATTCGATTCATCGAAAGAGTAATTGATAGAATATCCACTAAGAAAATGATTAGCAACTGCATTATAAATACATGTGAATGTTCATAATTAATGGTTTCTGCTATCTGTTTAAAAGCTCTTAATGCCACACTTTGTTTAACTGTTTTTTGTTTTTTCATGTTTATCACATTTATATGTCTTTTTTATTATGTATTGTATGTGGAACATTTACATTGCCTGTTATTTTTTTCATTTTATTTAACAGAACTACTCATTATCATTGTCGATAATATTCTGATGTTGTCATACAAAAAATGCCTAATAAAAACAGTATTAAAAAAAAGAAAGCTCTTAATGCATCATCATGGAAAGAACATTAAAAGAGAACTACACCCATTTCAACACTTCCAACATCAACCTCCTCCTTACTCCCATGACAAATCTCTGCCCCATGGTGACCGGGCATTGATTTCAATCATTTGTTAAAATGTAAAGTGTGTTATTATAAATAAAATGTTAGACTATTGTTATTGGCCTTTTTTTCCTATGCTCTGATTGGACGACGATAACGCGCCCCTGCCTCCAACCATATGGGGGCACGTTTTTGCCCTCATATGATTGGACAATAAACAGTGATATCATGCTGAATGCTATAAAGGCAACCACACTCGCACTTTCACAGGATTGCATCTTTCTAGATATTATTTTTGTGGTCTTGAATAGTGAGCGCACTATTTCACTTGGTAGGCAGGTTTCCAAACTCTCCACAGCCAATGAGATGCAGAGTGGACAGTTCAGAAACCTGCCTACCAGTTAGCGTGCTGAAATAGATCAAGTATTTGCTTACAAACATTGAAACTGCATGTGAAATGGTGCCATCTTATAATGAGCATTAGAGGACAAATTATCCCGCAGACCTAATTATGATTATTCTGACCTTATCCATGTTGAGCAGAGGGAAGAGTTCCAGGATCTTTTCGGGTGTGATCATCCACTGCGGTGTTGGGTGCCAGTGGGTCCGGGTCGTCTGGTACCTGAGCTCATCAACTCGAACTGGCGTTGACGCGATACGGATGCTTCCTGGTTGATGGAAACCCACTGCCTAGAGAGAACACGCACAATAATAATTATTTGATAATAATAACATTATTTCTGATTATTTCTGATAATAATAACAACTAGAACTGCATTCTGTCGAGTGCCTACTTGCTTGTTGCACCCAAGTAGGCCATCTAGTGCGCAAGCAGAGCGCGCAAGTACTGTCGACCGCTACAAACGTTCTCTTTCTGTCTAAAGCCGATGATCTTTAGATTATGCAATCCCTTTCGTCTCTCCTGGCTAAGGATTTCTTTTGTCCTGGCGCAGCGTTAGTCTATCTTGAATATAGCTCTAGGGAACACCTGCTTCTCAACATAAAGGTATGGCATCTTCTTTTTCTTCCCGTGTTTCACAACGACTTCTCTTTAACTTCTGTCTAAAGCCGATGATGATCTTTAGATTATGCAATCCCTTTCATCTCTATCTAGAATACAGCTCTATGACTTACTTGAAAAGTATTTACCTGTGTGAAACTATTTTGACAACTGTTGAAGGACATGATGGTAATTCCATTTAAACAATTCAAAAACATTATTTTGTTACGTAATTAACAACAATCAATTAAGTATAAGGATGAAATTAATATGGGTGAGTGACGGCTTTCGATGGTGACGTATATGTCAATCAGTGTCGGGTGGATTAAAGGAAATTCCTCTATGTATATATAATTTGTAAATTGATAAGGTATACTTTTACTTGGGTCGTATTCGTAATGCGTATGTCCCGTTTGATGCGTATGTAGCAGCATATGACGTGATGAAGATATGTACCAATGCCAGGGTATAACTGGTATAACTGGCTCTCAATGGTGACGTAATAAAGATATGTTTCAGTGTCGAGTGGATTAAAGGACATGCCTCTATGTATATATGTAATTTGTAGTTGATTAGCGGTATACTGAGGTTACTTGGGTCGTTTGATGCATATGTCCCGTGGCAGCGTATGACGTGATGAAGATATGTACCAATGCCAGGGTGTAATTGGTTTTCGATGGTGACATAATGATGATATGTTTTAGTGTCGAGAGGATTAAAGGTAATGCCCCTATGTATACATGTGTAATCTGACACCACTGCCATATCAAGCACAAGTAATCATTACGTCATACGCTGCCACGGGATATACGCAACAAACGGGACATACGCATCGAAGCACTGGACAAAAAACATTACTTGCGCGCTCTTCTTGCGCAAGTAATAATCCACACAGTTGACTTGCTTTATTGATGCTGTGATTTATGCACAATGCGAAACACGAAGATACTCTACCTGTCCAGTCTCTGCCTCCAGGCTCTCGTACAGTTTAATGCTGTAGTAATGAACCTTTTTCAGGTTGATGCCTGGGTGGTAGTATGCAGTCAAACCAGCCTGAAAAATACACATGAAAACGTTTATTACAATATTACAGGTAGGGTGATTTTTTTTGGGGGGGTTAAAACAGTGGTTTTCAACAACACTTTTCGTATCAAGGCCCATTATTTATTCTGCATTTGAGCCATGGACGTTACATCAATATTGTTCTTAGAGAATAGTTGGTTTGTGCTTATAAAGATCGCTTGTCATTTTGACTGCCACGGACTTCCTATAGGCTTCTGTAGAACTCCCATAGGCTTCTGTGTGTGTGTGTGTGTGTGTGTGTGTGTGTGTGTGTGTGTGCGTGCGTGCGTGCGTGCGTGCGTGCGTGCGTGCGTGCGTGCGTGCGTGCGTGCGTGCGTGCGTGCGTGCGTGCGTGCGTGCGTGCGTGCGTGCGTGCGTGTGAAGGCATGTTACTGGTCTTTGTAATATTATTATAATTAATTAAGTAATGCAGATGTTTAATGATAATTTAACTCTTGAAACCAAATGGATCCATACCGGTCCATTTGGTTTTATTTTACACCTTCAAGAATTAAATATCTAGAAAGGGTCCATGTATTGGTTACCAAATCTAAATAATTTAGCCTGGAAACCAGACAACTCTGTCACAGGAAAGAAAATCCCAGGCTAGGGACCACCTGGAACCCTTCAAGGACCACTGGTGGTCCCCGGACCATTGCTGGAGAACCACTGGGTTAAAACAACAAGTTTTGTCGTTAAAAGGTTAAAGCACTATATTCTAATTATTGCTATAGACTCTATAGTGTCAATTATTACGTAGTAGTACAGTATGTATGTGGTCAAACCTGTAAATGTACAAAACAAAATATGTATCAAAACATCACACTGTGAAACATTAATACACAACTGTATGTCCTGGCTGGTAGGACAGTATATGTTGTCAAGCCTGATGCTATCTAAAGTAGTAGTTGTTATGTTATGCTATGTCGATTTTTCTGGTTTGCTTGACTACCAGTATACAGATTGTTGCTTAGATAGCACTTTACGACACTGGTTTCATTGTTTACCTGGTAGCCTACCGTTTCAAATGTACCTGTAGGATACCAGCTAGACAATGATCAGTCTAGAGTAAAGAACACAATTTAGAATATAATGCTGTTCATTGTAGTTACTTTGTAGCTCTATTTATGTGTCCATCTCTCACTTGAGAGTTGCTCTGTGTAAGAGCGTATACTGAATGAATAGATTGTACCGGGGTCCCCCAGAGGTCTGTGCTTGTCCCCATCCCTTTTCCCTATACACCAAATATCTTTGCCGAAGACAGCCGATCTAGGAGCTTGTAGATCCTAGCTTATAGCAGTGGTTCCCGAAGTGGCCTCAGTGGCCTTGTGGTTAGAGTGTCCACCCTGAGACTTGTACATCATGTCCAGGAGGTGTACTCATGCAACAGACAGAGACAGAAGTGAGCTCATAGATCTGCTATTTGTGGTTAATACATAATCTGCTTTTTCCCTTCCTAGAAATAGTGGAATAAAATTACAATATTTGTGAGTCATAAATTAAACTAAATAGAAATACTAAAACAAATGTTAGCCTATACAGATAAAGTAACAGTACTCAGGTAAATGCACTTAGTTACTGTCCAGCACTGCTTGGTAAGGTAAGTGGGTCACAGCGTCCTCAAATGGCACAGCAGCTCTCTAGGTCAGTGACAGCTGATGATATGGAAGCTGTAACATCTGCTACCAATGATCACCGACTGGCTCCAAGTGTGAGCAACAGGCGGCCAGGTCTACGTAAACAGGCGCAAAAGAAGAGACTGATCTGAAACACAAGTTAATATAGCCTCGAAATCAGTTTCACCACTTACTTTAAGCATATACACATAGGCTATTTGAACATAGAAGATGTACAAGTACATTGTGAGCTTGAAGATCGGCTATTTTCGGAAATTCTAGAAAGAAACGTGAAATATGTTGGGGGTTCCTGGGACAAAATCATATCAGATGGATATTAACGGATATTAACTTGGGGGATCCTTCACCTGGCCCTAATAAACAACATTAGGAAGGAAGCCCAAATAAGCAACTACACTTGGGCCCCCCCAAAAAATGCAACCGGCAACTACCAATATTTACAAGCAGCTTTACAGAAAAACAAGCCTGTTTATAATAAGCAGACTGGCAACACTGTCTCTAGTCTACCACGGTTAGTAGTTGGATCAAAGCTAAAGATAGCAGATCTACAAGCTGGGCTATGTTTAAATAGTCGCTGGATTCCATTAGTTAAACTGATATCAGCCAGTACAACAATATCAGACTGGTCAGCTTCCAGTACAACAGTATCAGACTGTGGTTTTGCTGGTCAGCTCTCAGTACAACAGTATTAGTTGGTCAAAATGTATAAATAAATAAATAAATAAATAAATACAGTAAATACAGTAAATAAAGGTAATAATAAGGGTAATAATACTAATAATAATAAATTGGCTGTCAGGCTATTGGCTGTCAGACTATTGGCTGTCGGACTATTGGTTGTCAGACTATTGGCTGTCGGACTATTGGCTGTCAGACTATTGGCTGTCGGACTATTGGTTGTCGGACTATTGGTTGTCAGACTATTGGCTGTCAGACTATTGGTTGTCAGACTATTGGTTGTCAGAATTGGCTGTCGGACTATTGGTTGTCAGACTATTGGCTGTCAGACTATTGGTTGTCAGACTATTGGTTGTCAGAATTGGCTGTCAGGCTATTGGTTGTCAGACTATTGGTTGTCAGAATTGGCTGTCAGGCTATTGGTTGTCAGACTATTGGTTGTCAGACTATTGACTGTACATAATCGCCATAATCAGTTCCATGTTGAAACATGTTGAAACATGTTCAAACATTTATGCTATTTTACTTTTATAACAGTAAAAATGTGTTAAATATTCCAGTAATTTCTTTGTATTTAAGTTATTTGTAATATCTGCCATGTCCAATTTTCCAATATTCAATGCCAAAAACACGGGTACAGTTAACATGTGTTGTAATGGTGACTGGTGTACTCACAGCGTGCCAGGTAGAGCCGGCGGTCAGCTCAGACTTCTCCAGCAGCACCACGTCCTTCACACCGGCCTTGGCCAGGTGGTACGCCAGGCTGACCCCCACGCACCCCCCGCCGATGATCACCGTGTCGGCCGTGTCCTTCCATCGTTTCCCCAGCACCGATGAAGAGCCATCTCTGATGAAACAAAGACAACAGGGAATTATATAGTAGCTCAGTAGCTTTATAATGTCATGGACCCCCAAATGAATGTACCGTATGTGGGGCACAGACCCCCATCTGAAGAAAGAAATAGCACCAGGGTCAGGGACCTCTATACTCACTCACTCACTCACACACACACACACACACACACACACATACACACACATACACAGCATAATTGCATTGTATGTAGTCATAGCATATGAACATATGCTTGTAGGTCTCTAAATGTTATGATGAATATTGAACAAGGTGGACCCTCTTAAACAAGTGTAGTGCTTTATTATGGGTCGTCCACTCACTGTTTTTGTATTGAGTTGTGTTGTGCTTGAAACGCACTATAATTCTGCAAACTGTTAAATCAACCAATCAATCAAAAAGGTATAGGCTATGTAGCTATATAGCCATGTATGTAAACAAGTGTAACAACATTGTACTGACTAGGCTATAACAGTCATATGTTGATTCCAACCCAACCATAACTTGTTTATTTGAACGTTTTTAATAACCAAACCAACTGGTGCGCAGATGTAGGAATTGCAAAAGTAATTCCAAAATAAAGCATGTATAGTCTCACCCATCTGCTGTCTGTTTTCTTGCAGTGCATAAAGAGCGCAGAGGAATTCCTGTGATGCCCCGACGTGCCACCAAATCTCTGCGCAAATTACCGTTAATGAGGTTTAATATGCCGGACATCATTGACATAATAATACAATAATAACTATTTTAGCATAAAAATGCTCTCGAGCCCAAACGCAGCGCTACACACTTCACACAACTACACGCACACAAAACACGCCCACAACTATAAACTAGCAAATCAATGAGTAGACTGAAACTTTACCCTGACTGACTGTCTCTCTCTCTCTCTCTCTCTCTCTCTCTCTCTCTCTCTCTCTCTCTCTCTCTCTCTCTCGCACACGCACGCACGCACACACACACGGGCACACACACACACACACACACACACACACACACACACACACACACACACACGCGCGCACGCACACACACACACACACACACACACACACACACACACACACACACACACACACACAGGTCTACAGTCACACACACACTCATGCACACTCACACACACACACACACACACACACACACACACACACACACACACACACACACACACGTAGGCCTACAGCCACGCACACGGAGAAACTTTACCCTGATCCACCCTTTTTTAACCCCGTCACCACCGAGTCTCCAAATATAGGTCAGATGTCAAAGCTCAAAGTACTCACCCCAGTCACTCGTGGTTCAATTTGACCACAAGCCACTTCATGGGTCCCAGTGGCTTGTGGTCAAATTGAACCACGAGTGAAAAGTAATTAAGTAATATTTTACTGGAGTTATAAAGTAGTGGAATAGGATAGGGCATATAGCCTATACTCAAGTATTCAAAAGTCCAAATTACAAAGTGCATTTTCTTTATACTCTACTGCATTTTTCGAATATTTCAAAAATAGAGAAAATAGTCGATCTACAAGCGTGCAACGGTGCAACCACCAACCAGTCACAATGCTACGCTGCCTATGCCGTTCTCACTGCTAGGGCTTAATTGCTTCATTCCTAATGTATTTTTGTAACCTATTGGGTCCCTTCCTAGAACTGTGGTGGAGTCAAAAGGTCATAAAAGTAGATATACTTGAGTACCAGTATACTCAAGCACTGAATGCTATAGGTCACATCTTAGCTCAACGTCCATTTATTTAATGCAGGGATTTACAAATGTTACAACAACAACTTAAAACACTGTAAATGAACAACTTAAGCACTATTTAAAAAGTGCTTTAGTGAGAATAGCTGGGAATGCCTGGCTGACATCTCACAGTGGATGTCCTCCAATCACCTCAAGCTGAACCCAGACAAGACTGAGCTTCTCTTCTTCCCAGCTAAGTCCTGCCCTATGCGGGAGCTAACTATCTCCGTAGACAACGCCCTGGTAACGTCTGTCCAAACAGCCAGGAACCTCGGTGTTGTCCTGGACAGTCAGCTCTCGTTCAAAGCTCACATCACAGCTGTCACTCGATCCTGTAGGTTCACACTCTATAATATACGACGAATTAGACCGTTCCTCACCCAGGAATCAGCCCAGCTCCTAATCCAGACAACAGTCTTGTCAAAACTCGACTATTGTAACTCCCTCCTTACTGGCCTACCAGCATGTGCACTTAAGCCTCTCCAGCTGATCCAAAATGCCGCAGCTCGCTTGGTCTTCAACCAGCCAAAATTCTCACATGTCTCCCCCCTGCTCCGCTCCCTCCACTGGCTCCCGGTCGCTGCCCGCACAGAATACAAAACTCTGATGCTGGCATTCAAGGCAACCAAAGGTATGGCTCCCCCATATCTTGCAAGTATGATTGAACCCTACAAACCCTCCCGCGCACTCAGATCAGCCAACGCAGGGAAGCTGGAAGTACCCTCACTAAAAACGCCGGGACAACGCTCCACACGTCCCAAACTCTTCTCCCTTCTGGCTCCAAAACTGTGGAATGCACTTCCCATTGCAGTCAGAACTGCAGCATCACTCCCAATCTTCCGCCGTAGTCTGAAAACCCACCTTTTTAGACTCCATCATGGCCCATAGCACTTCCCCTACCCCCTTAGATAGCATTTCTGTAGACTTAGATAGCATCTGATACAGACTTATAGCATGTTATGTAGACGGCACTATAATTGCATTGTATATAGTCATAGCACGCCATAGTACATATGTATAGCATAGTAGTATATATATATAGTTTATATGTATAGTCTCATAATATAGATATTCCACTGTTACTTTCTTAGCTTACGCATGTTTTATGATAAATGCTTTTGTGATGTATTCCCATGCTTTTGTTCTTGATTATTGTAAATCGCTCTGGATTAAGAGCGTCTGCTAAATGCCTAAATTGTAAATTGTAAATTGGAATCTAAAAACTCTAAAAAGGGCAGGGGAGGTGAGGAGGAAGGCAGACACACAGATCAGTGAACCTCTGTTTTCACTGGCAAATTTGAATCCGCCCCTCTAGAGTCTGTGGTCTAGACTCTCTAGAGTCTAGACCACAAATCATACAGCCTGGCGGGGCAGAGGGCAGGCTAGTGTGCCTGCACATGCAAGCCCCCAGAATGGCTGGCCAACTCTGAAGCCACGAGACATAGTGGTCAGAGCAGAGAATGCAGGCAGGCCCCTGCATTTAGCATGAGGATCCCTGTGCAGCTCGGGTTTTAATAACATTGAGCACTTCCGCATTTTGGACACCAATTCCGCCCTCTATCCTTTATAACTCTATGGGTTTAACATTGAGCGTTCGTTTGCACTGCCGCAAATGCGGAAGTATAGCGTTCTTCCGGGTGCTTAAAAACGCCACTGAGCAACATCCATTGAAATGAATACCCTGCCTGCCTTCCTGCCTGTATAGTGCAGTGTTTATCAGTTCCTGTTTGATCCAGTCTGAATAACCTGACAGTGACACACACGCACACGTACGCACGCACGCACGCACGCACGCACGCACGCACGCACGCACGCACGCACACACACACACACACACACACACACACACACACACACACACACACACACACACACACACACACACACACACACACACACACACACACACACACACACACACACACACACACACACACACACACACACACACACACACACACACACACACACACACACACACACACACACACACACACACACACACGGTTTTCCTATAGAGGCTGTGTGTTTATGATAAATAGTTCAAGGCCTGTGTGTGTGTGTGTGTGTGTGTGTGTGTGTGTGTGTGTGTGTGTGTGTGTGTGTGTGTGTGTGTGTGTGTGTGTGTGGGGCAACCTTCCTACTTCTCCACTAGTCCGATCCAGAAGAACACAGTTTGCCGGCCACTGCTACAAAGCTGACACTTCCCTTCTTCTCTGGAGTCCTGCCTCAAAGCAGACCAGAGGTAGAAAACTGTCGTTTCCTAATGTCATCGCTATAGGGACACAGGCATCAGTAACCAGGAACTGGGGATGAAGATAAGAAGATAAGGAAAGGAAGGCTCCTGATAGGCCCCGGCTTTGAGCCAGGGAAACCCCAAGGTGACAGGTCCCGTAGCAATAATGTTTTCCCCCAGAATCCCCACACATGAATCAGAATTAATAATCACAACATATCACAACACCGGAAATTCTAAATCTGTCATCCATCTTGGATCTGTCCTCCATGCGCAACAGCGCCTCTGGCGGGCAGGGTTGCGTAGCCAACCTGAGAAGTGGGGCAGCAATGTAAGAACCTTACATTTTGCATTTGTACAAAAAATTGAACACCCATGGCTAATGAAGGCTTAGACCCTCGTAGATTGGAAATGTCAGAATCGATAAATACATCTACGAGAGTCTAAATCTTAGGCTATAGTTCTAGCGTACAGTATATAGCTGCTAGTGCTATTTTGTTTTGTTTGTTGTTGCCAGCTGTGAGCAGAGACAGAGCACTCGCTTTGTACCGCAGGGACATCAAAGCCTCCCACTTGCTCCACATCTTAGGCTATAGTTCTAGCGTACAGTATATAGCTGCTAGTGCTATTTTGTTTTGTTTGTTGTTGCCAGCTGTGAGCAGAGACAGAGCACTCGCTTTGTACCGCAGGGACATCAAAGCCTCCCACTTGCTCCACCTCGGGACTAAAACAAGCGCACCTTCTTTACTCAGACTAATTCTCCACTTGTACTATATGACATAGGCTACTGTACACCAAGTCTATGTGATAAGTTATGATAACACATTGGTCTGTCTGTCTGTCTGTCTGTCTAGTATGCAGTTAAACAAATAACTTTCCATGTGGTCATTTAAATAAGTAATTTTGAGAGTCTGAGTGGCACTGAAATCAAAATACTTTCAGTATTTGCAAAACCAAAAGGAGCTAATTTAAATACATGAACAGAACAGGTTCTTCAGGACAGGTTTCAACTGTGTGCACTGCACTGCACAGTGCAAAAAACTTTGAATTAGACCACACAGGTTTATGAGTATACTGTGCACAGTAGCTTTTCATGGGTGCAATCTTTTCTAATCCAAAGACAAGTAAGGACATGTTCTGCATACATACAGACAAATTAGTATCTCGGGGGGAAATGGAAGTGGTGGGGGAAAAAATACAAAATTTACAATTGAAATCCTATATCTTCTGGGTCATACAGTCTGCAAATACAGTAGCTGATCTATAAGCTCACAATGCATTGTGCATAACTGAAGGTGCATGTACGTGTTCCCAATGGGCATCACTCTATTAAGACAAAATCATTTAGTTGTATGGGTAAATGCATCAAAATATATGGAACAAATGGATGCTAAGTTAAAGTGCCAAAGAAAAAAGGCAAACGTTTTAAATTCTAAATGTTTTGGAAGAGCATGTAATTAAGTAGTCAAGGTCAGGGGTGGTCACAATGCCAGCTTGTGATGGACATTTGCATAAATATTTTGTTTTCACCACAGACAAAATAAATGATCAATATTTTTTACCAGAATATATATATATATATATATATATATACATATATATATATATCAAGGTTCAAGGTTCTTTATTATTTGTCTCCCGAGGAAGAAATTTGTCTTAGACAAAGGGCCCGCATGCAAGCGTAGCCCTTATGTCCATGTCGCCGCATATATATATATATATATATATATATATATATATATATATATTCTGGTAAAAATCTCTTGCCAATATCTTGCCAAAGGTAAGGTAAGGTAGCTTCGATAGTGGTCAGGGGCGGCCTTATGAATCTGGAGGCCCGTTTCAAGGTCAAATATGAGGCCCCCATATACATCTATCACATATTCTGTTGATACAGCCGTATTGATACAACTAGTTTGGACTGTTCTATATCGCGCACATGTAGCCATCACTCTCGACAATTACGCAGGAACAACACCTCTCCCTTCACAATAAAGTGTCTCCCCTTTACCTCCCAATGCCGCACATTTTACCCAGGTTATTAACAGGAAATAGGTGCAACTTAACATCGTGGGAGAGAGCAAGGCAGCGAGTGAGAGAGATAGAGGGCTATGGGTGGCGGGGAGTTGACTGATGTCTGACAGTCAGTTGGACTGAGGGTGGAGGCCTGTTTCAATTGAAACTGGTGAAACATAGCTAAGGCCTCCTATGATAGTGGTGATATTCTTATTATGTAGAGAAAGTCTAAGACCTAGCTTGCATGGTTGGGTGTGCACGTGGAACAATGGAAAAAGAAAGATGAGAGTCAGAACAATGTAGGCTATTTTGTGTGATAAATAATGAAATGAAAGTGCATGACAGGAATGCAGTGTCACAACTAGTTTCACGCAAGGGCCCCTAACTTCGATCAGCTGGTGAACAAACCTCTAAGATGGAGTTCTGATGGTGATCAAGGGTTTCCACGGATTATGATAGTGGACTCAAGTGTTATTATAGTAATATTGTGTTATATTTTAAACACTTTTCTCCCAACGGTGAAAGTATTTTCCAGTTCTGCCCTCCTATGCCTTTGTCCGTGTACGGACATGTTGATGACCTCTGGTCAAGGTACATTTTGTAATAATCTGCAAAAATAACCAGTAACTGTGCATGGAGTAAAAAGTACAATATTAGCCTCTGACAAGTAGTGGAGTAAAAGTATAAAAAAACTTAAGTAAACGTTTTTTTGTTTTGTTTTTTTAAGAACCCCCCCCCCCCCCCCCCCCCTCAAATTTGTACTTACAGTAAATATCAGTATTTGAGTAAAAGTACTTATTTACTTTCCTCCATGACCACACCCCTCTGCTCTAGCCTCTTACTATAAAAGCTATGGGACGTGTGTGGACAACCCCCTCAGTCTCCATTCTCACCACTCGCAGGAGAAACAGGCTATTTTCTGCCGCTTAAAGACAAGAACAAGAAGTTCTGCAACACTCTGCAGAGACCATGGCACCAGCAGGATCCAAGAGGGTGAGCCCATTCTTACTGCATTTAAAACAAAACATCACTTGCAAAGTGTGATTAAAAAAGGGGAACAAAACCTTTGCAGATAGATAGATAGATAGATAGATAGATAGATAGATAGATAGATAGATAGATAGATAGATAGATAGATAGATAGATAGATAGATAGATAGATAGATAGATAGATAGATGTGAAGCATATTTTATCATAAAGCATTTTGAAATGGAATAGATAGATAGATAGATAGATAGATAGATAGATAGATAGATAGATAGATAGATAGATAGATAGATAGATAGATAGATAGATAGATAGATAAGATAAGATATAAGATAGATAGATATATAGATAGATACTTGAAAACGTTTGATATCCACTGATGCACTTTTTGTTGATAAAAAGTTACTTTGCAGAATGTGTTAAGCGCTTGGATGCAGGGGAGTGCGGTAAAGCAGTTGCCTGCATTCACTGCAGAGTCTGGGGGTTCGATTCCACCGTGGTGCATCCGTCTTTGTCGAGCATAATCTCAGAGTTTACAGACACAATGGGTTGTGTTTGGGGGAGGAAAGCCAGGTGAAGAAGTTGATATGTATCATTGCATGTATTATAGGGCATAGCAGGGGCCGTGGTTTTCTGGGGCCACAGAAAAATACACAAAATTCCCATAGAAATTTACAAAAATATAAATTATTTTAAGCCTAGAATCAAGGGCATCCAGGATCCTGGTGAAGTATGACCATAAAACCTTTGATTCTGTAGAAATTTTTAAAAAATGAATGGCCGATGTTTTAGTGGCATACACCAGAAAACCACACCCACTGCTATATCAATGTTGGACGGGAGGAGTAGCTCTACGTCCTCTCGGTGGGGGCTCCTCACTAGCAGGTCACGTACGTGAGCCAGTACTATACAACAGCAGTGACATAAATGTGTGTTGGGATGAATGAATTGGCATAATGACTAAATAAGAATAAAAACGATACTATTCAAGAACTTTTTGGAGAATCATTCATGTCCCAAGAATGGACCAAAGGAAAAGTTCCCAGCTCCATACATTTTTTCAGGAATATCTTTTTAAAATAATAGCCATAATAGCCAACGATTTGTTGCCCCTATACTGATATATTTTGATGAGAAATATTTTTAATGAAACAAATATACCTAGTTTAGTGATGGTGTGACAAAAAGTATATTTAGTGTTCTAGTTCTAGACTCGGGTTAAATGTGTATTTTAATATATTTTTCTATTTTCCAGAATGTTTTGGAGCGGTTGGATGCGGGGGAGGTGGTCATCGGGGACGGAGGTTTCGTCTTCGCTCTGGAGAAGAGAGGTTACGTGAAGGCAGGACCCTGGACCCCCGAGGCTGCTGCAGAGTACCCTGAAGCTGGTTAGTGTTCAATAAACCTTCATTAGTTCATTAATAATTACCCTGAAGCCATGGTTAATGCTCATTAAACCTTCATTAGTTCATTAATAATTGCCCTGAAGTTGCTTACATGTTCACTCATTCATTAATTAATTACTCTGAAGCTTGTTAGTGTTAGTGATGTAGACCTAAAGTATACTGTACAATTTTGAGTATCTCCCAATTTCAGTACTTTTAATTCTAGACTACTCCACTACATTTTGAGAGGCAAAATGTTTACTTTTACTCCACTACATTTACAGTATGCGTTGCAATGCAACGCATTATGAGCTTGTAGATTGGCTATTTTCAAAAGACCAAATGCTACATGTGCAGTGGTTGTATTTGGTGGTCACTGGTCATACTCTTCCATATATCATCATTACAGAATGATTTAATTTAACAGTGTACTTTAAGTGATACAGTATGATGAAATAATAGGGAGGAAAAAAGGATCACTTCACCCACTTTCTATATTTTATATACTAAATAAAATAGAAAAGGAACCACCGCTCATCTGCTGAAAAAAACTTTAGAGAGGTGCTGGAGCCACAAAAGGAGTATGAGGAAAAATAAAGGGAAGCTCTGCACACTCAGATCTGCGCACAATCCGTTTATTTTTGGCAAGCTTTCGGTCTACTGACCTTCTTCAGGCATGAAGAAGGTCAGTAGACCGAAAGCTTGCCAAAAATAAACTGATTGTGCGCAGATCTGAGTGTGCGGAGCGCACAATCCGTTTATTTTTGGCAAGCTTTCTACTACTGACCTTCTTCAGGCATGAAGAAGGTCAGTAGACCGAAAGCTTGCCAAAAATAAACTGATTGTGTGCAGATCTGAGTGTGCGGAGCTTCCCTTTATATACTAAATAAAAACAATTAATCACACTCGTGTGAGGGGTGCCCACTGTGGCTGCAAAATGATGTCACTGCTTAAGTAGCCTAGGAGTCCGCAGGCGGTTTGTTTTCGAAGAGGAAAAAAATCACACTTGTGTGAAGTGAGCGGTGCTCATATCATCATAAATCATCAGACATCACATTCCATGCTTAGCCATGACGTCACGAGTGGTGCGTTTTAGCTTTTTTTTGTTCACACTGCTAACCTGTAAAACTTTACACGTGCACTGCTAAACACGAACGGTTAAACATTTGCTTGTTTCAGTTCGTCAGCTGCATCGCGAGTTCCTGCGGGCTGGCGCGAACGTCATGCAGACGTTTACGTTTTACGCCAGTGATGACAAGCTGGAGAACAGAGGCAACGCTCCACGATTCACTGTGAGTATAGAGCTGTCGTACCGTCTCTGTATGTCCAAGACCGCTACTTTTCAGGAAATGGTCAAAAAGAAAAACAACCTATACAGTGTTCCCATGGCTCCAATGTGGTTATTATTTAGTTACACGCTCTTGCTGATACATTTCATTGGTTCAATATTTTTTAAACACGCAGTCACACTTAAGTCCCCCGTCCCCGTCCCCGTCCCCCCCCCTCCCCGACAGCAAATGCTTATCTTCCAGCTGTTGCTGGATGAATGGTGTGGGAGACACAGATAATGCGGGGTGACATGTGCGTGCGTGCGTGCGTGTGTGTGTGAGACCTTCACGCATGCCATTCATTCAGCTCTCCCACACTTGGCAACAACGCGCATCCTGCTACACATGTGTTGAACTCTATGACCCAAATAGTTTACCATGACTGCAAAGCTTCGAGGGGCGACCATGGCTGAGTGGTTAGAGAGAGGCCTTCTGGGAAAAAGAAGGTCCTCGGTTCAACTCCCCACCCCATTGTCTGTGTCCGAGTAGGACACGCAATTAAGGAGCATACACTTCACCCATTTTCAACCTTATCTTCATATAACAGACCCTCTCTAATGCACATTATGAGATGCCAGCATTTCTGTCTACTCACTCTGGGCCCTATTTTGCACGTAATTTTTCTAGGTCTTAGGCGGTAATTAAGTAATAACTGTTTTATACGTTTTGATGAACGCGAACACTTAAGACCCACCAGCATATAAAACACTGATTGAATCTGCAGCCTTCATCGTGTGTGTGTGCTTGTGTGCGTGCGCGCCATTATATCAACCACTTGAACCCCGGCCTTCATATACAACATAACCGACCAGGGGGAAAGCAGTCCAAGTACAGACTCAACTCAGTTTACTAAGTGGTTAACAACCTGTATTTATTATATAATATACTATATGTTATATGATTGGTTTGAATTTGTGTCATCGATTGATTCCAAAAACAAGGAACTAAAGTGTGTCCCTTATCGGTTCAACAAAGGGACACGTCTTTTATAAGGAACAATAAGGAACAAAGTGTGTCCCATATAATTTCTATAAGGGACATTATTTCAAGGGGCGGTTGGGAACCCTATAGATTTCCCATTTTAGATTTCAGCTATTCAGGTGGCGTCCTGTCCACTCCGCGGCCAAATATATAACAAGTTGTGAGTCCTTGGCACAAAAGTTTTTGAGAACTATACTGCTTTGGAAGGCATTTTGTAGAATCGGCCTCAGGTCTTATAATTGGGATGAAAACTCTGGCAATCCATTTTCCTGCAGGGAAAGCAGATCAACGAGGCGGCGTGTGACCTGGCCAGGGAGGTGGCAGAGGAAGGGGACGGCCTGGTGGCGGGGGGCGTGTCTCAGACCCCCTCCTACCTGTCCTGTAAGAGCGAGGTCGAGGTCAAGGGCATCTTCAAGAAGCAGATGGACGTGTTCGTGGAGAAGAACGTCGACTTCATGATCGCAGAGGTACAGCACGACGTGACAACGTCCTTTTTTTTTACCCTCCTCCAGATTGTTGTCTATATGATCCCTTACTCAAGCCAACAACCCTTGGCTTGAGTTTTATTTGTTAGAGAGCACCCAATCCACTATGAATCACTCCTTGAATGGAAAGGAATTGCATACAAATGTCCCCATTCTATGGGGTGGAATTGTACAATTTATGCAACCCAGCTCACCCGGAGTTCACAGATTGACAGACAGACAGATGGCAATCGTACAGAGTTAAAATGTTCTTTTAGCAGAAATGAGCTTGTTTAGTCTTGTTTGATTGTTTACCTGGGAAACCTGGTGTGCATGTGTGTGTGTGTGTGTGCACGCGCGCGCGTGTGTGTGTGTGTGTATGGGGGGGGGCAGTACTTTGAGCATGTGGAGGAGGCAGAGTGGGCGGTGCAGGTTTTGAGGAACACCGGGAAGCCGGTGGCGGCCACTATGTGCATCGGCCCCCAGGGAGACCTGAATGGAGTGACCCCTGGAGACTGTGCTGTCAGGCTCGTCAAAGCTGGTACACGAACGCACCCACGCCACACGCACGCACGCACACAAACATTGAAAAATCCCACAATAATAGCGAAACAGCAGGTCAAACATTTCAGTACTTAATTTGTGCGACAAACTTTGCATATGTATCTCCACATTTTGGGTGTCAAATGTCTCACACTTCTCTCTGTCTCTCACCCGTAGGTGCCCAGATCGTGGGAGTGAACTGCCACTTTGACCCCATGACGTGTGTGCAGACGGTCAAGCTGATGAAGGAAGGGGTGGAGAAGGCCGGACTGAAGGCTCACTACATGATCCAACCCCTGGCCTACCACACCCCCGACTGCAACTGCCAAGGCTTCATCGACCTGGCCGAGTTTCCCTTCTGTATGTTATGATTCTGTCCAAATTCTGATTCTTAGGGCCCTATCTTGTGCCACACCTTATCCCTAAACTTATATGCCATTTTTTATTTTTAAAAACATTTTTAAATAGTCCAACTAGCCGATCTACATTGACACACTGTGAGCGTGTAGATCGGCTATTTGAACCATTTTATGGACTGCCACCCCATATAGCAGCTTTTCAGTCCCTTCTGCCAGCTCTAGACGACATTTTTGAATGCCATTTGTTTTGTGTAAAAACAAAACAAAAAACAACAACAATATATATCTTTTTACGTCAATTACGTCAACGGGAGTGCTGGATTTTGTCGTTATTACGACAATTACATCAACGGGAGTTCAAGGGTTAAAAGGTTTTTCAAAAAAGTTAAAAAAAATGTTCGAATGACCAAAATGTCTATAGGGTTGAGGTGGTTAATGTAGGTTTTGTATTAATAATCTAATTCTACAAAGTAACTAAAGTTTTCAAATAAATGTAGTAGAGTAAAGTATAATAAGTAAGTAAATTAAGTAAATGTACTTACACCACTGCCTCCTCTCCTACAGCTTTGGAGCCCAGGATCCTGACCAGATGGGACATGCACAGGTATGCGCGGGAGGCTTACAACGCCGGCATCCGCTACATCGGAGGCTGCTGCGGGTTCGAGCCCTACCACATCCGTGCCCTTGCCGAGGAGCTGGCACCTGAGAGGGGCTTCCTACCCGCTGCCTCCGAGAAGCATGGCAACTGGGGCGCCGGCCTGGAGATGCACACCAAACCATGGGTTAGAGCCAGGTAAACAGGCAGGCTATTACCTTTTACTCACAATTTACAGTTCCGCAGATGCTTCTATTGTACAGTACGGTGTACAAGTATGCTACAAAATCAGAATAAGCAGAGTAAAGATTAACTCTTGTTAACAAACAAACTGAAGAGGTGAGTCTTTAGACTGTGGACTGAGACTGGCACTGCAGTTCTGACTGCATAGGGAGTTTATTCCAGTTTGGGAGCTAAGAGGGAGAAGAGTCTATAGGGTGTTTGGGAAGAGGAAAGATTCTAGGTTATACTGTAGGGTGTGTGGAATGTTTAGGACATGTGGAGCATTGGCCAGGGTGTTTTAGGGAAGGGAGAAGAGTCTATAGTATGTGTTGAGCGTTGTCCAGGGTGTTTTAGGGAAGGGAGAAGAGTCTATAGTATGTGTTGAGCGTTGTTCAGGGTGTTTTAGGGAAGGAAGAAGAGTCTATAGTATGTGTTGAGCGTTGTCCAGGGTGTTTTAGGGAAGGAAGAGAGTCTATAGTATGTGTTGAGCGTTGTCCAGGGTGTTTTAGGGAAGGGAGAAGAGTCTATAGTATGTGTTGAGCGTTGTCCAGGGTGTTTTAGGGAAGGGAGAAGAGTCTATAGTATGTGTTGAGCGTTGTCCAGGGTGTTTTAGGGAAGGAAGAGAGTCTATAGTATGTGTTGAGCGTTGGCCAGGGTGTTTTAGGGAAGGGAGTAGTAGAGTCTAGTATGTGTTGAGCATTGTACAGGGTGTTTTAGGCCTTTAGAGAAGGGGGTATAGGAGACTAGGACGCATGGAGCACTGTCCAGGATGCTTTAGCAAAGAGTGTGTATGTCCATTGTGTTTTAAGGAAAGGTTATGGATCATTGTCCAGGCTTGTAATGCCCTACAGATGTTGTATCACAATGAATTATCCATGTTGTTCTTGTGTCCAGGGCCCGTCGTGAATACTGGGAGACACTCAAGCCAGCATCAGGGCGTCCCATGTGTCCCTCCATGTCCACCCCCGATGGCTGGGGCGTCACTAAAGGTCACGGTGACCTGATGCAGCAAAAGGAGGCTACCACCCAAGATCAGCTGAAACAGCTATTCGAAAAGGCCAAGGGCAGCCAATGAGCACTTCTCCTGGGTATGGAGAGGGGGTGGCTGGGAGTAGTAAAGGTTCGACCAGTGGAATAAAATGTAGTCACATTGCTCACACACTAAAGAGCATAGAACCAATAGATACTCAATGGCTTCGTTTCAAAATGAAAGTCACAACTGTTACAAAATAATCGCCTCTGAAAAATGTAAAGCGTCAAAGTGAAACTATAGTTTTAAGGGATTTGAGGACAATATTGTAACTTCTGTTTTGCTCAGGTTGTAGCTTTTAAACCAAAAGGAGACTAGTGCATTTTGTGTGTGTCACTGCTGGAGACATTCCTAAGGGCTGGCCACACCAAGAACATATAACAACTATACCATTTTATCAATCAATCCACCATCAAGTCCACCCCGCAACTACTGTATATGACGACAGTACTCAACAATAATAGTTCAAATTATATTCACAGTGCTGTTGTGTATGTCCCTTAGTTTGCATTTTGATGTGATCTCAAATTTTAAAGAAACTCCATTCTGTCAACAAACAAACCAAATACATTGTATTATTTTATTGGAATAATTTGGAGGTTTAGGTCAAGAGCCATGATTCCGTGTGGAACATTCACAGGAAATAGCCGGTCTACAAGCTCAAGTCACTCCATAAAAAGCAGGGACCTAGTGTAGACCCCTGGGAAACCCCAGACAACAAACCATAGGTTTTAAGTGGTTAATACTGACAATTGATATATTGACATATTCCAGGGGTGGAGTTTGAGGTTACAATGTCTCCCACATTCCCTTAATGTTTACAAACCAGTGCTGATGTCTTTGTCTTTTTAGGACCTTATTGTAACACTCCAATGCCTTATTGTGACACTCCAAGTGCCAAATATTAAATTCCTCATTGTCACTGTGGGTACAACTTAATGTCCTGTCCTGTGTATGGTACAGTAGTACTTACATATTCTACATTCTCTGACAATAAAGTTATTGAGTTCTGTTTGCTTTTGTCTGAATTCATTCTAAATCTAAACATTCTTATCAGTGATGGAAAAAGTACTTTGAAATAGCCTACTCTGTTATAAGAAAAAGCTCAATTTTCAAGTTGTCAAATGTACTGTAGTATTTGGGAAAATAGCAAATCCATAATCAAAATCTGCAAAGTAACTATAAGTCGAAGTAAATGTACTGAAAACTGGCCAATGTGCACCCTGCCCAAACAAACTTGGTTGAGCCAATATAAAATTGCCCCACAATATTTTTTTCCTGCCCACTCTATAGTGGGGCAGGTTTTCTTGTTTAATACTGGTGAAGGGTAAATTCTCTACACATTCTCTAAACTCTCTAAAAACACTACAGTATGTGTATATGAGTGAGAGAGATAGATTTGTGTAATGGTAACCACAGCTATTTTAACCTTTTCATATATTTTCTTAACTATTTAGGCCATGTAGCACTTTGAGATTTGTTACAGCTTGCGTTTACATTTGGTGTAGACAGAATAAAGCAGTCCCAGTACAGAGATAACTCAGGTGGTCCAGTTTACAAATAGGGTTTAAGTGGTTAAATAATACCCTATTATAATAAACTAGTATAAGATTGTGTGTTCGACTGATTGTGTCCCTTATCAGTTCAATAAGGAACACGTTCCAAAAAGTGGAGATTCCGTATTTCAAGGGACGGTTGGCAAACCTAAATGTATCCACTCATTGTACAAGACAGCTTATGACCATTATTGGTTCAACACACATTTGGATTTAGATTGTGTTTAGTACAGTAACACATTTTATGACTGCATTTGTGAAGGTTATTTTTTCATTTTCATATATCGTGATATAGCATTGATGAAATCTGTGTTGAATATTTAAATATACTGTATTAAATAGTGACATTATCAAGGGCTAAATATCGCATCGACATCATGAGGTACACATATCGTCCCACCTCTGTGTGTGACTGTGTGTACTGTATAAATCAATTGTCTACCAGTGATTCCTCACCCCTGTGACTCAGCAGCCCTGAGTGAAGACCTGAGCTCTGCTGCCCTCTGGAGGACTGCTGCCTGCATGACTCTCATCTTCACCCGATGAGGATAACTACTGCACATTGACTATTTTACATTTCATCCTGAAAGACAGCTTTAATCTTTCCATCAGCAGAAGCTTTTCAATCTGTGTATATTAGTCCATGCCCTGGGATATGTTGTGCTAATTCGTCTAAAAGCACCAAGTTTTGCACAGATGTCATGTAGACCAGGGCATGCTCTAATGATTTAGCTAGGGCGCCCAAAGTATTGGCATCATAATATACTTTCTGTACCTAAGTAAAAGTACTCACATTTTCCAAAGATTATCAAGCTTGTTCCAAAATAGCCTTTCTGTGTGGAGCATGTTCATGTCCCCTAGGGTAGGTACCCTCACAAAAAACATGCAGTAATCCTGGTCTCTAAACTGCCTCCCCTGGCCAGCTGGGGCACCTGATGGAAGGGAAAGGAACTAGTTGGAATAACGTGCTCCTTCCACTGGCTTTAGTTCCGGCACACCAAAGGTCCGACAGTCATTAGACCGACAACCTACCCCAAACCGCAAGCACGACGCAACGCATATCGGACCTGGAGCGACGGGTGATTTCAGCATGTCGGACCTTTGGTGTATCGGATAAGCGTGCGCACCCCCTACATCCAACCGAGGAGACTCCCCACTGTCAGCTGAAAAGAAGAGACTTACACTCCTCATGCATTGAAGGAAGCATGAGGTCTTTTTTGCAGACCTTACACACTTGCATGTTTTTGTTATGGTTGCTAATAATCTTTCGACAACAATGCACATTGTTTTACTTGTGTTAAACGTGAAAATACATTTGTTTTATATAAATTGTTTTTATATCATTTTTGTTCCAGGATAGTTTTAGTTACACAAGTAAAATTATTAGGTTTCTTCCTAATTAAAACACATTTTCACACTATTTCACATTACTTTCAGAATAATAAAGGGTACCAAGAATGATAACTAGAGGCATCTTAACCAGATGAACCTAAGCTGGCTCCTTTCCAGGCGAAGGAGCAGCAGGTCTGAGTCTCTCTCGTGTGACTGAACTTCTCACCCTATCTCTAAGGGAGATGCCAGCCACCCATCAAAGAAAACTCATTTCGGCCGCTTGTATATTTGCATATACATTTAAAACAAAAAAAACAAAAAGAGTCCCACAAATGCATGTTCCTTACAAGTGAATAAACATTTTAAAGGGAAATAAACAGGCTTTCCAAACATATAAAGGTTAATGTCTCAAACATCCAAAGGCATAAAATCTTCATGCCTAAAAGTATTACAATAGAGAAATAATCTACCAAAGACAAATGTCCTAACCTTTTGTGCCACGTTTATATAAGTTTTACAAAAGATAATCAAAATTGTGGTGGTCTTTAATCAGTCATGATGATATTGTCAGATTATGTGATTCCACTGCTTTAGTATCTATCACTTGTCATTGTCATCCTGGTTTAGAATGACTGATCATTCAATTGCGTGTGTTATATCATGTGTCAGCTCAAATTGGTTTATGGGGAAAATGTGCATTAATTACTGACCACTTCTTCCCTGTATGATTCCTCATTATCTTCAGATGTGCATTTTGACCCAAGCATATGCCCCTAAGTGCAACTAAAAGGTTTCCCCCTGTACGTGTCCTCATGTGTCTATGGGCTTTTCCCTTTTATGACTCCTCATGTGTTGTTTTAGATTACCACTCAAAGCAAAGCTTTTACCACACACGTTACAAGTAAAGGGCTTTTCCCCTGTATGAATCCTCATGTGTTGTTTTACATCACCACTATGAGCAAAGTCTTTATCACACACGTTACAAGTAAACGGCTTTTCCCCTGTGTGAGTCGTCATGTGTTTATCTAGATTACCCCTCTGGGAAAAGCCTTTCCTACACAAGTTACAATTAAAGGGCTTTTCCCTTGTATGAATCCTCATGTGTTGTTTTAAATTACTACTCGAGGTAAAGCCTTTACCACACACGTTACAAGTACATGGCTTTTCCCCTGTATGAGTCCTCATGTGTGCTTTTAAAGCACCACTCTCAGCACAGCCTTTACCACACACGATACAAGTAAATGGTTTTTCCCCTGTATGAGACCTCATGTGTATTTTTAGATGACAACTCCGAGCACAGCGTCTGCCACACACATGACAAGTAAAGGGCTTTTCCCCTTTATGAGCCATCATGTGTCTTTCTAGAGTACTATTATAACCAAAGCGTTTACCACATAGATCACAAGTACATGGCTTTTCCCCTGTATGAGTCCTCATGTGTGTTTTTAGAGTACCCTTTATATGAAATCCTTTGCCACAAACAATGCAAATAAAGGGCTTTTCCCCAGTATGAGTGATCATGTGTGATTTTAGTTCACCACTATGAGAATAGCGTTTGCCACACACGTGACAAGTAAAGGGCTTTTCCCCTGTATGAGTCCTCATGTGTGTTTTTAAAGTACCATTTTGTCTAAATCCTTTGCCACAAACATTGCAAATAAAGGGCTTTTCCCCTGTATGAATCGTTGTGTGTCTCGTCAGATCTCTCTTAACCTTAAAGTTTTTACCACACTCTGTACAACTAAAGCTTTTCTTCCCAATTACACTCTTGAAGGGCTTTTCCCCTGTATGAGTCCTCATGTGTGCTTTTAAAGTACCACTCTCAGCACAGCCTTTACCACACACGATACAAGTAAATGGTTTTTCCCCTGTATGAGTCCTCATGTGTATTTTTAGATGACAACTCCGAGCACAGCTTTTGCCACACACGTGACAAGTAAAGGGCTTTTCCCCTTTATGAGCCATCATGTGTCTTTCTAGAGTACTATTATAACCAAAGTCTTTACCACACACATCACACGAAAAGGGCTTTTCCCCTGTGTGAGTCCTCATGTGCATTTTTAGTCCACTACTATGAGCACAGCGTTTGCCACACACGTGACAAGTAAAGGGCTTTTCCTCAGTATGAGTGATCATGTGTGATTTTAGTTCATCACTCCGAGCACAGTGTTTTCCACACACGTGACAAGTAAAGGGCTTCCCAATCACACGCTTTTCCCCTGTATGAGTCCTCATGTGTATTTTTAGATGACAACTCCGAGCACAGCTTTTGCCACACACGTGACAAGTAAAGGGCTTTTCCCCTTTATGAGCCATCATGTGTCTTTCTAGACTACTATTGTGACTAAAGACTTTACCACACACATTACAAGTAAAGGGCTTTTCCACTGTATGAATCCTTGTGTGCGTTTGTTTTGATGCTTTCAGGTCCTGGGGCGGCTTGCTTTGTCCTTCCATATGTGTCTTGTGTGATTTCAGTGTGTTTAAAGTTGACTGGCCTTCACTGGTCTTCTGGCCTTCACTGGTCTCAGTGTTTTCAGCTTGTGTTTTCATGTGTTCAGTTGAGGTGCTGACTAGAGGCTCTGTCTGTCTGTTTTCATCATCTTCACTTTCCACTGCTAGTAATGTCAACGTTGACCCATCAGCCTCCTCTGGTTCCAATCTTTGTCCTTCCACATGTTGTCTCTTGTGTGATTTCAGTGCGTTTAAAGTTGACTGACCTTCACTGATCTTTTCCCAATCATCACTGTCTTCGATGTCAGGTTCAGAACAGTGTGAAGAGAGGAGCTGGTCATCACTAGTTGGTTGTGATGTTCCACGGTGCTCTACATCAGCTTGTGTTTTCATGTGTTCTGCAGTTGAGGTGATGGCTAGAGGCTCCGTCTGTCTGTTTTCATCATCATCTTTACTTTCCACTGCTAGTAATGTCAACGTTGACCCATCAGCCTCCTCTGGTTCCTCCTGGACCAGACTGGAGCTCCTCTCCTGTTGTTCAGTGAAAACTTGCTCTTTACACACAGGGAGGTGCAGGAGGTCTAGAAAAAAAGACCCAAAGAGAGTGTTTTCAGGGCTTGACATTACATTTTTGAGCCACTTGATTAAAGAACATTTAATCACTCATTCATGTACTTTTCATGCATCTTTTGTGTTTTGTATTGAAAACATTGCATTTGAATAGTTACAAATAAGTAGCAAGTGTTCAACAGAAGGTTATGACAAAAGAAGAACGCTACAAAAATGAAAACAGTAATTGACACTCAAACAGGTTGTTGGAAGTTTCAACAAACATGTTCCAATAATAGGTTATTCTTGACAGTGTGTCATATATATCATAGTGTGGAGGTAGTGGTGACTCCAGGTCTTAAAATGAACATTTTAGTTGATACATGATTTGCATAAATGTGACCCAGCTTGATAAACACTAAGTCATTGGATTCTTTTTACAGATTCAAAACCTGTTCAAAGCCTGTGTGGAAAGTATCCTTCTTTATGGTGCCGAAACATGGACAATGAATAAGGAGTTTCGGGATCGTCTTGACGGAACATACACAAGACTCCTCATGCGTGTCCAGAACCTCTCATGGAAGAAGCATCCCACTAACACTAGCATGTCTGAGAGGTCATTTTGACCGTTTTATTATTATTTTGAAGTTGATTATCTTTGCCCATGAAGCTTTCATCATCATCCATCACCATACTATCATCTCAGAAAATTTTGACATCTGAAAAAAATTCTAAATGTGAATTTAAGCACATGCAAATGTTGCTGATTTTACTTCAGACATGCTAGTGTCTAAAGCTCAGATTTATGGAGGCACCCTGGAGGCACCCTGGAGGCACCACACCAAAACAGGGAATCGTAGCTTCAAATTGACATATTGGTTGTTCAATTTGAACCACCAGTTTTGGAGATATGCCTTATAGAAACATGTCTTGCAGAGTAGTAGAGAAAAGAACTAGAAATATGGACTTGAAACATTCACTTCTGTGATCTGTGCCTTTAGACTACGGTGCTGTTTCCCTTTGTTAGCCGTTAGCTCTAGCTACGTATTAGCCACTAATTATAAGCTCAATTCAATACTGAGCCACTGTTTGTAGCTGAATGCGGACATATCCGCACTAGATTAGAGATTAGATTAGATTTTAGACACAAGCCGCACTGGATGCACTGGATTCCCTTCATCGTTCCAGTCCTCCAGGTGTTAGCCGTTAGCCACTAATAAGCTAACTTCAATACTGAGACACTGTTTGTAGCCGAATGTGGACATGTCCGCGCTAGATTACTTATACAATTCAATCTATATTAGCAGACTCATGACCATAGAAACAAATACAGGGCGTAAACATTAAAGGTCCGCTGACACGCCCCGAAATTAATATGGGTGGTACAGCACATCACGTGGTCTGACTGAAAACAGTTTGAAATTGTTGCGCGCCGTGCTCGCAACAAGTGGCTGCTAGCTCAGGCTAGCGTTTTTGACGGTACATTTAGGTCATTTTGGCTATAAATGAAATTGAAAAAAAATATTTTTTCCCTGTTCACAGGTTCACTGCCTGTCTATAGCAGCACTGCACCGGGCTAAAATGCATATCAGTCTTCAAATATCTTATGTTATGTACCACAGCATTGTTCAAGTGAACTGTGTGTTTATGCTTGTTCATTGTAATAATCAATATCGCTATGATGATTCATCGCCGCGTCACTCGAGTCCCGTCCCGTGGCCGGGCCATCCAGTCCTCTGTCCCTGCCGTCATAGTGCCTCTACCCGGGGCAGTGGGGCACTGCTGCCGGCTCAAGTAACCTGACCACTCTCTCTCTCTCTCTCTCTCTCTCTCACACACACACACACACACTCTCTCTCTCTCTCACACACACCGATATGGGGGGGCAGTCTCTCTCTCTCACACACACACACACACACACACACACACACACACACACACACACACACACACACACACACACACACACACACACACACACACACACACACACACACACACACTGCGTCTTGCATCAGCGCACATACGGAGTGCCTTACGCACCGCAAGTCTCTCCCTCCGTATCTCTCTCTCTCTCTAATAATAATAAAACGCATCACAGCGCGACAACTTGTGAAGATTAGATATATTCGAAGAAACTAGCATTTAGGAACCACTGGAAAAAATAACAAGTATCCGTGCGCAACTTGGAGATTTCCAATAGCCACATAACATTCAGAAGGCATGTGATGTCTTTGTCACCACCAGATTAAACTTTCATCTCATTAATCATTGACATAGCGTTATTTAGGCTATAATGATCAACTTGTATGGGTGATCATTTTATGTATATCATATATACATCATATAGGTATAATATTATATTAACTCAAGGTAATTAATGCTACAGCTCTGAATATAAATGTCGGAACTGGTGTAAAATGGAGAATAAGCCTGTTTCAGTGTTGCGCACTGAAAACCAGAACAGGTACGCTCGCCCCTTTTCCAACTCACCCCCACGAAAAGTGAAGAAAGGTCGCCCTGGAATTTCGAAAAGTGAAGACGGCTTGCCCCAAAGCCATGAATAGCTCGCCCCCAAAGTGTGGTTATCTCGCCCCACAGCGTGGATATCTCACCCCAAAGCACGGATATCTCGCCCCATGTTTATTTCATGTTTATTTTACCTTATTTCTCATATTAGAACCTTTAGAATCAATGTTGTTTGTCAAAGGAGAACATTTAGAACCAGTTTGTTGTTGTTGGTCAAATGAAAATGATGCATGGTACCCAGGGGGCAAACCACCCTTTTTTTAGGAAAACTGCATTTGCCATGACCTCAAAGGTTGTCCACCAGAAATAATATCTATATATCTAGGATCACAACCTATATGGACAACCCGGTCAATTTCTTTGCTGGAAATCCAATATGGCCGCCCCAATATTAGCCCCTATTAGTTATAATGGGGGGTGAATAGGGCAACATTTTAAACTGAGGGATATTTTTTGTATTGCAAGTTTCCATGAAATCCAATATGGCCGCCATAATATTAGCACCCAGAAAATAGGTTTGGCTCTAACTTCTGAACCAGATGAGCTAGAAATGCAAACTTGGTGTCTATTTCATGGTTTCTGACCATGAGAGACTCAATGGAATACCTATTATTTTATTATTGGGTGTGTCTGGGGACCCTTATTGTGCATATTTACAAGATGGTGACTACCCGAAACGTGAAACGTGAAAAAGAAAAGAGACAATGTCTCTTTTCTTTTTCACGTTTGCAGCCATATTGACAATATGCAAGCTCAAGGATATATGTCCCTTCTGGGCCATACATTAGCCAATGGATTAATATTGCTTGTGTTTGCCAAAACAGTCAACAATCATGGTAGAAATCATGGTAAAGCACAATTTCGGGTAGTTCTTTCTGGGTGCTAATATTATGGCGGCCATATTGGGGCGGCCATATTAGATTTCCAGCAAAATAATTGACCGGGTTGTCCATATAGGTTGTGATCCTATGGGGTCATAGATATTATTTCTGGTGGACAACCTTTGAGGTCATGGCAAATGCAGTTTTCCTAAAAAAAGGGTGGTTTTCCCCCTGGGTACCATGCATCATTTTCATTTGACCAACAACAACAAACTGGTTCTAAATGTTCTCCTTTGACAAACAACATTGATTCTAAAGGTTCTAATATGAGAAATAAGGTAAAATAAACATGAAATAAACATGGGGCGAGATATCCGTGCTTTGGGGTGAGATATCCACGCTGTGGGGCGAGATAACCACACTTTGGGGGCGAGCTATTCATGGCTTTGGGGCAAGCCGTCTTCACTTTTCGAAATTCCAGGGCGACCGTTCTTCACTTTTCCTGGGGGTGAGTTGGAAAAGGGGCGAGCGTACCTGTTCTGGTATTCAGTGCGCAACACTGAAACAGGCATATTCTCCATTTTACACCAGTTCCGACATTTATATTCAGAGCTGTAGCATTAATTACCTTGAGTTAATATAATATTTGATATACATAAAATGATCACCCATACAAGTTGATCATTATAGCCTAAATAACGCTATGTCAATGATTAATGAGATGAAAGTTTCATCTGGTGGTGACGAAGACATCACATGCCTTCTGAATGTTATGTGGCTATTGGAGAGCTCCAAGTTGCGCACGGATACTTGTTATTTTTTCCAGTGGTTCCTAAATGCTAGTTTCTTCGAATATATCTAATCTTCACAAGTTGTCGCGCTGTGATGCGTTTTATTATTATTAGAGAGAGAGAGAGAGAGAGAGAGAGAGAGGGAGAGAGAGAGATATACGGAGGGAGAGAATTGCGGTGCGTAAGGCACTCCGTATGTGCGCTGATGCAAGACGCTGTGTGTGTGTGTGAGTGTGTGAGAGAGAGAGAGAGAGAGAGAGAGAGAGAGAGAGAGAGAGAGAGAGAGAGAGAGAGAGAGAGAGAGAGAGAGAGAGAGAGAGAGAGAGAGAGAGAGAGAGAGCGAGAGAGAGCGAGCGAGCGGTCAGGTTACTTGAGCCGGCAGCAGTGCCCCACTGCCCCGGGTAGAGGCACTATGACGGCGGGGACAGAGGACTGGATGGCCCGGCCACGGGACGGGACTCGAGTGACGCGGCGATAAATCATCATAGCGATATTGATTATTAGAATGAACAAGCATAAACACACAGTTCACTTGAACAATGCTGTGGTACATAACATAAGATATTTGAAGACGGATATGCATTTTAGCCCGGTGCAGTGCTGCTATAGACAGGCAGTGAACCTGTGAAAAGGGCTCTGCACAAGGCTGAATTTGAGGCCATGTTAGCGGGGTTACAGAGAGCTGCATCCCAGCTCTCTGCCGGGGCATGGAACTCGTCACGCGAAATTGCGATTATGCAACAGTTTACCCTAAAACTTACACGTCAACTCAATGTCATTGTAACGAAGATTTTCGAGCGAAAAATGTGACACCAAAATAGTAGCATAAGTTGCTATGCTACTACGGCCACCAAGCCCGGCGAGCCCGCATAGAAGTCGATGGAGAAAGCTTGTCACACTCTGACGTCAGAATCATGATAGCATTGTTTGATAGCCGTTATTAGCTCCCGAGGGGCGTGTCAGCGGACCTTTAAGAAACACGACGGGCAATAAAATCATGCATGCACATATGATATGGCACACTGTCAATGAAAACATGTCAAAAATGTTGCCGACCTCCTTTATAGATAGTTGAACCCCTGGGGGTCCGTGGGCCACACTTTGAGAAACACTGGTCTAGCAGTGTTCTTTTTTTTATTATTTTTTATTTTTTTAACTATTTTAACTTTTAACTTACTTAACCTTGTGTGGCCAAGGCACACCATAGAGCAAGTCAAATATCTCAAATGTGAAATATTCCCAATAGTGTTTTTCAAAGTGGGGTCCGGGGACCAAGTGCAAAAGCAATATTGCATCAAAAACAGTTTAACCCCTTTAAACTTGTAGGCTGAAACTAGCTGATCCACAATGTGACTGATCCACAATTGTGAGCTTGTAGATCTGCTATTTTCAAAATCTTGAAGAAATTGACAAATTGAGTAAATTAAAAAAAGATCACACATCTTAAATGGGGTCCCTCGATGTCACAACATTATTTTCAGATGGGGGTCCGTGGCCAAATACATAATTATTAATTTAAATAATTTGAAACGCTGCAGGGGTCCTCGGCCACTTCCGACACCAATGTAACGCATTTAGCACCCTGAGCTGGAATCGAACCCCGATCTCCAACCAGGCAGGCAACAAGCCACGCCAAGACAGCTAGCTCCCTTGGAGGAGCAAGTTACGGGCGCGTCTCACCTGCAACAGTGTGTAGTGTCTCCATCTCTCTCTGGAATAGGTTGCACATGAACTGTGCTGCAGCACTTAGGCGCTCCAACACAAACACTCTGACCCGACAAACATCACCGCTTGTGTGTTTCTCCAAAACACACAATATCTGCTCACCCACCGACGTCATGTGTCCATTTATCTCCAGCCGTACAGACTCCATTTGATTCGTTTTATCTCCTTTAAGAAACGTTTTTCCTCCTTTATGAGACATTTGACCACCTTTATGATACATTTAAACTAATTTAAGAGACATTTTAACTCATTTTATGAGACATTATTAACCTCCTTTGTTGTGAGACCGTCTTCGTTTAGGAGAAACCTCGTGTGTCTGTGTGTGAACTCAACAGGAACTCAGGAAGAACCTTAGGGACTTACTTCCTGGTCAACGTGACTGCCAAGAATGAACACAGGATCCAGGGCACTTGCCTTAATGCCTTTCGCCCCCTGGTGGAGGAGGTGTGTAACTGTCGCTGATAGATAGATAAGATCAGTGGTTCCCAAACTTTAGCCCATAACCCAAAAGAGAGATTAGGGGAGGTGTGGTCATATAAGCACCCGCTTTGCACTGTCTGGTTATTTAGTGCGCCCATGGGCGGCAATGCACATTCACTTCTGTCGATGCGTGCACCCCTTGCATAATGAAGTACGAGGCTTTGACCATTTGTGAGATGGAATAGTATAGGCTAGTTTGCAGTTTTTTGTCACTCTCCCCCTCTCTCTCTCTCTCACACACACACACACACACACACACACACACACACACACACACACACACACACACACACACACACACACACACACACACACACACACACACACACACACACACGTATAGAGCCTGGTACGTACAAAGCAACCGTTTGTCCGATTAGGGTGTCACAGTTTGACCTCATGAAAAAGCTTGTGACAATTTGGAATATGTTTTAAATATTTACAACCCAAATCTCTCGGGGTTCTCCTGGCACAAAATGTTTTCAGATGGGGGTCTCCTGGCCAATTTGGGGGTCCTTGACATGAAATAGACAAGATTGGTCACAAAAGTCATTTTTATTTACACACAAAATAAAGTTACATTGTATACAACTACAACTACATTAGAAATGGATGTTAGTTAACAGGCTGCCAGGTTTAGGGATCACATGAGGTAGGTGAGTTATATTGAAAAAATGGTTAATCATTGCCATAGAGTTTTCCTTAATTATCAGCTTAAATGTTATAGTGTCCCGGTTAAAAAATGTGCTAGTTTATTTGTGTCATCACTTCCAATGTCACTTGTTTAACCCGTAGCATGCCTGAGTTCTCTATCCTGATTGCATACAATTGGTAAATGCATTTTCTGTTTAATAAGGAGCTGGAGAGTGGAGACTCCTTATTGGACAAACAAGAAGGCTATAAAGAATATGCAATTTGGGTCTTGGATGAGACAGCTCACTCAACTTTTACCCTATACACCGTATGTACACCGTATAGTATACGGTGTACATCGGCTATTTGATGTACACCGT
Source organism: Protomyctophum parallelum (assembly GCF_964188405.1). Classification (NCBI taxonomy): domain Eukaryota; kingdom Metazoa; phylum Chordata; class Actinopteri; order Myctophiformes; family Myctophidae; genus Protomyctophum; species Protomyctophum parallelum. Next base: position 25,960,653 of record NC_139713.1, read on the forward strand.
ACACAAGCTGGGGACTTGACTGTCACACCTCCGGTTAGTTCGACCTGTGCTGCGGGTTACAATTCAGTATTCACCTGTGGCTCCCAACGTGACGGGTTACAACTAATCTGCGCTGCGGGTTACAATTCACCTGTGGATTCCTGTGAGGTTAGGGTTAGGTTAAGGTTTGGGATAGTGTTAGGTCGAACTAACGGGAGGCCTGAGTTCTCTATCCTGATTGCATACAATTGGTAAATGGCAATGCATTTTCTGTTTAATAAGGAGGGTTTTATAGAGTAGATTGAGTTCCCAGCGATGAGACACACATACGGGTATTTTGGGGTGAAAACAACAGCTATACCATTGGAATTGCATTATTAGGGAATGTACACATTGTTACATTTTATGTATTTTCTTTCCGTCAAAGGGCATCATATATGTTGAACTATTGTTGTGCAGGTATAATTGCAACCCCACAAGCGAACCTGGCCCCCTCACTGTGGAATGTACAGTGGAACTCACTCCCAGCTCACATCCGTGCTGCCCCCACCTTCATAATTCCCCAACCCCCACTTTGTTTGCCTACCGTAGTTTCTAGTTTTTAACCTAGCTTTTAAACTTTTTAACTAGTTTATATTTCTAATAAAACTGTTTATATTATGTTGTTCTGTAAAGCGACTTTGAGTATACATTGAAAAGCGCTATATTAATTGTATCATGTATTATTAACCACCGAAAAATGAAAACGGGACATATTGTATACTTTTTCTCAATTCTGCCAATAATCACATTCTTTGAGACACACATCTGGGTTTTTATGGCATCAAACAAAGAATCACGTGACATTGATCCCCTTCCCCTATTCACTCACACTAGGACATGACAGTGTAGGCAGAAGAATGAAAGGGTGTCAAACGTGGTTCCGTGGCATAATCAATGCACAATTTCAAACTGAGGGTCCTTTAGACATTAGAATGGTTGAGAATAAACAGATCTTTATCTGGTACGTGATATTGATTAAAATGTTTGAAAATGACCTTTATGTGGTGATATTGGAAAGTTTCACATTTTGAACCCCCACTCTTCCCTCCTCAGGCTTCACCTCTGCCTCCACCTGACATCCAACCATCAGCTGGTACACCATCACCCCGACTGCTGCACCCAGGAAGGGGACAAACAGGGGGACCAGAGACCAGTAGGATCTGGTTCTGAGAGAGAGAGAGAGAGAGAGAGAGAGATAGAGAGAGAGAGAGAGAGAGAGAGAGAGAGAGAGAGAGAGAGAGAGAGGGAGAGAACAAACATGAAACGGTTCAAGAACAAGCGATATAATGCAGTGGTTCCAAAACGTTTTTTTGCTCGAGACCCAAAAGAGAAATTAAGACCCAAACTAGTGAAAATGGCCGATCTACAAGCTCACAACAAGGCACTTCACGTCACATTGAGAGCTTGTAGATCGTCTATTTTCACTACTTCTGAAACATTTGTTTTGTAATTAATGGGATTTCTTTGATATTTTGTTTATTTCTTCACGAGATTACTGTAAAAATCATTGAATTTTGTTTTTAATTCATGGAAATATTTGTATATTCTTTGGGGAATGTTTAGGCCACTGAATCATTTTTGAATAAATAATACATTATATATTCTTTAAATGTAGGGGAAAAAAGTATAAAGGGAGCCATACAAATGTGTCCGTGACCCACAAATGTGTCCAGACCCAGTGTTTGAGAACCAGTGCTTTAATGTATTGAGAAATGGTCCTTGTAGTGTCTTTCCACCAGCGCTCAGGAGGTGTACAGAACAGAACTTACGTGAAGACCTGGTCACCCCAGCCTGCCAGCGCTGTGAAGAGGCGTGGTCCTAGGTCCCTGGCTGGGTTGAATGCATAGCCTGCATGCATTTGGGAGTGCAACACTTTATCAAACAAATTGATTATAACAAATAACCCATAATCGATTTTAACAAATATTTGGTGAACTGGAACTGAGTTGTCGCTTTTACTTGGATCCATTTTCTTCTTTTCTGCACCAAATATCTTTGCCGAAAATGGCAAATACATTTTTTTACCCTATTTTTAATTTTAGAACAGCGTACAAATAGGCCATCTACAAGCAATACTGCAATACTGTTGTACAACAAACTGGACTATATGGGTTATGGGCTGATTAACTGTGGTTATACAACAGATAGTGTCAAGGAAGCAATCTGATTGGTTGAAAGAGCTATCTGCCCGTGAAAGATCAAGTAGGTAATTTCTCGACACAGGAAATAAGTATGTCTGCCAGAACTATTTTAAATTTAGGCATTAGCGGACGCTCTTAAAGCAACTTACAGTATAAGCAAGGTAATACATAGAGATAGTAATCTATAGATGTGTACAGTGTAAATATAACAGGAATTCCACCCACTGTTTTACACCTGTAAACCTGTGATGTGACAATAATAATATCTCAAATTGATATGATATAAATATATAGATACCCAAAGACTATGGGGGACATGAGAAGACAACAAAGAAAAACAACTTCATCAGGGGAAAAAACACTAAGAAAGGGCGAAGGAGTAAAATTAATAAAGTTGATTGACTGTCATTGTGATACTGTCCCATGGACAGACAGAGCACCATCACCACCAGGCCCACACTAACCTGCATTGAAGCCCATGGACAGACCGAGCACCATCACCACCAGGCCCATACTAACCTGCATTGAAGTCCATGTACAGACCGAGCGACAGCACCATCAGGCCCACACTAACCTGCATTGAAGCCCATGGACAGACCGAGCACCAGCACCACCAGGCCCACACTAACCTGCATTGAAGCCCGTGGACAGACCGAGCACCAGCACCACCAGGCCCATACTAACCTGAATTGAAGCCCATGGACAGACCGAGCACCAGCACCACCAGGCCCACACTAAAGGCTTCCAGTCCTCTGGGAACAGGGTTGTTATGAGGGTCCATTATAGCCAGGATGCACACCACCAGCGATGCCGTTCCAATCAGCTAAGATACAAGGACAGGGGTGCATTGTTCAGTGGTACAGTAAAAGAGCACTTCCATGGACCACTTCACCACTTCAACCTATCTTCATATAGAATTGGTCCTCACTAATGTGCATGATAAAATCCCCCCAAACATTTCTACTCTAAGCCTGCAGTTTCTATTAGCTTGGATTTCCCATCGATTATGTCACTGGTGGACAGGTGAGGTAAGGGTTATAGGGGTAGGGTGTCGGACTAATGTCGGACTGTTAGTATGTCGGAAACAAACACATGCACCCCTCCCCAGCGCTGCGTCGACTCAGTCCATTCCTGTTCACCTTACTGACTCACGACTGTTCTGCCAGTTCCAGCTCCAATCACATCATCAAATTAGCTGACAATATGACAGTGGTGGGTCTAGTCACGAATGGTGATGAGACACAGTACAGAGAGGAGATGGAGAATCAGGTGGTCTGACTCTGTCCAGCTGATTTCTGAGTATGCCCAGCATTGTGTGTCTGAGTGTGTGTACCACGGAAATGATTTGATTGGCTGAGCACGGAATGTGATGTATGATGAAATGAGCGCCGCTCACTTCACGCAAGTGTGAATTATTTTATAGATAGAAATACATTCTAGGGCGTGTTATGCCCGTCGAGTAGTTTGGATATACAGTTGTCCAGAAGCGCAGTACCAACCAATCTGCCCATAATGATCATATGCCATTCCAATATTATTGGTCAGATCGAAAAAGCTTGAGCCTGCCTTCTTGCACAGGGGATGATTTGAATGTTGACCGTCAGGTCAAAATTGATCTTTGACACGATCTAAATGTCTCAATAGAAGAGCAGGGAGACAACATACCCCAGGGAGACAACATACCCCAATTGTATAAGTTATATTTTATTATTACATGGCTTGGTTGATTCTGATTGGTCAATCGCTGAATTCAGCGGTTTGTTATTTCTGGATAACAGCCTGCTCCGCTTCTCGTCGGTGGTTAATCACCCTGTCAGTGAATTATCTCCCGACAATGACCACCTAGCCAGACATTATCGCTTACTTAACATACTCTACCATACAGATTGGACAAACTTACATTATAATCATGAAAAGAATCACACTTCAACCATTGCCATTATGCATTGAAACAGCAACAAATGATGTAATTGAACCCATAAAATAGGTTAAACACACAACCCACAGGAATACAACTCACCTGATCAAAGACTCCGTTAAGCAGGCTGACGTGACTGGATGGGTAGGTGGCAAATATACCAGCAGTAGCATTCACCCCCTCTACCATGAATACACCCTGGCCAAAGTCACATAATGCATCTGTAGGAAACATATAAACCACTGTTATTGTTATTGTTAATTTATTTCTTTATTGATTGATTTATAGATTTTTCAGACACATACCAAAATACATGCAGAATATGATGGCAGAAGCCAGGAAAGCGCCCAGCGTCTGGGAGCAGAAAAACACAGGGAACTTCCTCCAAGGCTCTCTGCCCAGTAAACATACTGCAAATGTCACTGCCGGGTTTAAATGTCCTCCTAAACATATGAAAACAATAACACTGCCATGTTCAAATGTCCCCGTAATCATAGTAAAAGCAGCCTTGTGCTGCGCTTTAACAATTATTAGTGAGTAGTGACATTCTTATTAACTGGTTATCAAACCTTTTAATTTCAACCACCCCCATAACTCTGAGAGTGTATAAATGGAATTTTGTTTAATTATGGGTCCATTTGGTTCCATTTGTTCCACACTCTCAGAGTTACAGACCTGTAAGGGTCTTTTTGGAACTCCCTCAAGGAACCCAGAGATCCTTTGAATAGGAGATCTACAAGCTCGCAACGCATTGTGAGCTTGGATTAAATTTATGTACAATATTTGCCTCTGAGATGTAGAAGTAAAAGCACCGGAAATTGGATATACTCCAGTAAAGTACAAATACCTCAAAATTGTATTACAGCACTTAAGTAAATTTACTTACCAGTTACTTTCCACCACTAGATCTATAATTGCTCTCACCTGACACCTGTCCGCTCACCAGGACGCCCAGTGTTGCAGCAAAGCCAAAGGCCAGATTGACACTCAGGAACATGCCATGAGAGCCGCCACTTAACACCATCTGTGCCACTGCACCGCATCCAAACATCTGCACAGTGGAACACGCACGCACACGCACACGCACACAGACACACACACACACACACACACACACACACACACACACACACACACACACACACACACACACACACACACACACACACACACACACACACACACACACACACACACACACACACACACACACACACACAGTTTTGGACATGGTTACCACCCGACAGTGATGACATAATTATACTGTAGAAGAAATAGGTCAAACACAATGTCAATAACTTCATCACTTGACCCAGGGCTCGAGCCTCCCGTTGAGACCTGCTTGTAGTTTTAGTCAGGGTGTCTCCCTGACCACCAATGGGTTGTGTGTATGGGAGTTGCAGTTTTAGTCGGGGAATCTCCCTGAGCATGAGGGGTGCTGGGAAAACACCACATAATCTCTCTAGGTGGTCTTTAGACGAGCCCTCCATTGTTGCTTCCAGTCATCCCGGTTCGCCATTCATCTGGCCAGCTCGTTGGTGCTTTGCGTTCCTGCGTCTTTCTTGAGCACTATACCGGTATGTATTTTTTTAACAAGGCATTTGCCTAAATGGACTAAAGGCCTATTCAAACTCCAGTTTTAGGTGATAAGGTGACCACGTGGTGGTTGGGAAAATGACAGCATGACGTCATGCGGTGATAAGCGACTCACCGCTCACCCAAACACATCTGTCTGTTTTTACTAAGCACCGTTTTGGTGGTCACCTACAACGGGAGTATGAATAGGCCTTTATTGATGCATTGTGTGCCTTTTATACTTTTTAAACCTTTTCTCAGCTCTGTATAGCTGACGTTTGATCTGATTCTATTCATTTCACTGTTTTTTATTATTATTATTGTAATAGTTTTTTTAAATGTTTGGATTTCCCCTTGCAGTAGCACTTTGATATAATAGGCTATATAATTCATATAATTGTAGGGGAGAAAAAAGCACAATAATTTGCCTCTTAGATTAGATGTATAGAATAATGTTACTTTCGAGCACGGCTTCTGGGCAGCAGAATAACAAATAGATGAGGTTTTTCTCAGAGGGCGTTGAGCGGACTGCACTGCTGGCTATCAGAACAACACCGTCACACTCTCCCCATGCTGTTGATGCTTTCATATATGTTACACTGAAAACCTGTTGTTTGTCTTAGCCGTATTCCAAGGTGTGTGAGGGTTTGAACGGTGCTGTAAAGTGTTACATATTTGTGGTTAAAACAAAACTGTTTTTTATGTTAAAGGTTTAAGCTGCATATTCTGATAGTAGTCGTCTATAGAGCAGGGGGTCTTCAACGTTTTTCAGGCCAAGGACTTCTTAGCTGCGACCCCCACTCATTTTGGCTATTGTTTGTTCCAAGGGCTCAAGTGCTTCGTGTAAAAATAATAGCAATAAAGTCCCTATCGCACACAAGATTTGGTGGACCTCTCTCCAGCTCTTTAATAAACAGAAAATACTCTTCAGGTGGGGATATCAATTTCATCCAGTCGGGAAGGAGGATTTATCAGCCTAAATTGTTCTAATTCGGTCTGCTGCTCACTGAATTACTTCTGTCATCACTTCCACCAGTTCCATTTGTTTATCCGACCTACAATATGTCATGCAATGTACTGTAGGCTATTTCTCTTGATTGGATGAAATTGGTATCCTGCCTGAAAATATAGCCTATAGATATAGATGTTCTGTTTTCTAAAGAGCTGGGGAGACAGGCAGTGTGGTTGAGAACCATGACCCATTTAGACCTAAGTTCGATTCTAAACATCTGCATTACTAGTTCATTAACAAGAAGTATACACAATTAGAGAATGTAGAAGAATGTTTTATTTTGATCAACGTTATCTTATCTATAATTTTCTAGAATCTAATGATGTAGTTTTGTGCATGTCTGAGAGACTAAATCTCATCAAATGGTGGTCCGTGGCTCAAATGGTGAATAAACAATGGACCTTGACATGAAAAAGGTTCAAATAAACCACTGGATTAAAGTAACTCACCACCAGGATGAGGGTGCCCAGACATTCCGCCAGGGCCTGGCGCAGCAGAGGGTGTTGCGTCTGGAAGCTCTGTGCCAGCCGGTCTAACACGTCCTGTTGTCTTCCCATCATGAACCTGTGGTAGGAGGGGGTAAACAATGACTGTTAAGGAACATATATTACTCCCGATCTTCTGCCAACATCTGAATTAGACTCACTTCTTCAGATTCCACTTTAGCCCGTAGCACTTGCCCTATAGCCTTGACGTCCTTGCAGCATAGGCGGCGGGTGCGTTTTACCTTTGGGTAGGCTATAGAATTGCGTTGGGGGGGGGACTCTCGCGGCCGAGCGAAGCGAGGCCGCCGCCGCGGATTTATTTATTTATTTATTTCCCAGATGGTCTAAAAATGAGTTGCTGTATAGTGTATAGTCCGATCAGCGATCACCAGGGGGCAGCGACAACACACAATAGCCTTCTATAATGCTGCGCACATATATTATATATATTAAAAAAAATACCCAGCATAATTTTTGGGAAGGCTAAGCCTTCCCTAGCCTTATGCACCCGCCGCCTATGCCTTGCAGGCTTATATGTATAGATATGTAGACAGATGCCAGGTTCATTTGTTGAACTGGCATCCTATAGTATACTTTATTTATTTCATTATAATGTTTAAGACTGGTGATGATAGGTTCTTCGTTTACCTACTGTATACTATTTCTATGCATAATGCATTTGATGTATTACCTATATCAAACAAATTAAAACTAAGATCATAGTGAAAATGGCCTTAACATTGGTCTTTGTCAATGTTACATATTTCATAGATTAGAGCGTTTTCCAATGATTGACCTGTGGTAGGCAGAGGTGGGTAGAATAGTTGAACACTGTTACTCAAGTAGTAAAAAAACATAATGACCGAGGTGGAATTAAAAGTAGTAATTTGAATAATGACTTGAGAAAGGAATGTATACATTGATACTCAGTTACTGGGTTATCTGATTTAATGTTTAAATAGCAGCTTGTAGATGAGCTTGTAGATCTATACTATAAAAAGAAAGTACAAGTCTTTGAATATACATTGTTTAAATAATGCCTTAGGGTTTAAACTAGTCAAGTACAATTTATGAAAAACAAAGTAAGCAAATGTAATTGAGTACAAAGTAATTGCTACCGACCGTGGTCTGTGGTCTGCTGCTCTTGACTTCCAGTGAATGTGTGAGTATGTTTTTACTTTAAAGTCTCTCTCATGCAGGAACCCCTCCCTCAATTAGAGGAAAAAAACTAACTTCTGGACTGTCTCCCCTCAGTGGGGGATATTAGCCTAACTAAGTACCTTTATTCAGCGCACTGTTGAGCACACATTTCGAAAAAGAGAACCAAGGGTCGTCGGAACAGCGACCAGCTGACCAGTCGGAACAGCGGCCCATCGTAACAATGGGCTGCCGGACAACATAGTTTTTTTCTTTTCAACTAAGGTTCATGTTTTAGGTTATTAGAGAAAGTAAAAGATGAGCGTAATTTTTTTATTTACGGTTTTTAATTTGCTGCTTTCTTTCGTTTTAACGATTTTAGCTCTTTTTGACAGGGGGGTGGGGCCATTCGAACTATAGTGGCAAAATTTACAACGATTTATTTATTATTATTTACTATAGTCCTAGACCTCAGAAAAGTACATCTGGCCACAAAAGATCACAGGATCTATTGAATGTGAAGGGGGAGGTGACAAACTGACATATTGAGCCACACAGTATGGCAGCCCCCTTGTATTCAGTTGTTCGTTCAGACACATAGAAAACTAGAAAAAGTGCCCTTCTGGGCACAGGTCTCCACCAGGATAGGAATGTAGGACATTGCAGCTTGCCTTCATCTGGTGGTTGGATAAAAGGTCAACAAAAGTAAATAATAATAGAAAATGTGTTTTACATATGTCGGCCTCCTGGTGGCGCTATAAAGAGCAGATGTGAAAAATTCCAGGCAAAGGTTTTTCCTTGGCCTCTAGGGAGTTGGCATACAAAGTTATCCACAGATCCGTGCAGTTAGAGGTAAAAACACTTTGAGGCTGAGTTGAAATTGTTCATGTGGCATTTCGTCCTCGGCCTAGTGGGAATGTGGGTGCACAATTTCACGGAAATCACGCGATGTGTTCATGATTTGCAGCATTTTTTTTAAACTGAGCACGTTCTGTGAACTTTGGAAGCCAATCTTAACCAATCAGGATGGAGTCTGAGAAATATGAAAGACCGGTTTCGTTGAATGGCTCTAGAGAGACTGTGTACCAATTTGCGTGATGTTTGGACAAAATCTGTAGGTGTACTGTGCAAAAACTTGTTTTGCACAAAGCGGCCTCCTGGTGGCGCTATAACAGGCCGTTCTGGAAAGTTTGGGGCAGAGGTTGATCGTTGGCATCCAGGGAGTGTGTGTAAAAAATTTGGCATCGACCGGGTTAACGGTGGCCGAGATTAGCTGCTCACAGACACACACACACACACGGACGGACGGACAGACGGACACACGGACGGACGGACGGAGTGCAAAACATACTCTCCCCCCATGCCTTCGGCCTGGTGGAGACAACAACTAGGCCAGATGTAATTTCCTGGGGTAATTGGTAGGACTGGACTAATGACTATAGTAAATGATAATAAAGAAATCGCCGTAATATTTAGCCACTTTTAGCCACTTGTTCGAATGCCCCCGCTTCCCTGTCAAAAATAGCTAAAATCGTTAAAACGAATGAAAGCAGCAAATGACAAAACTCAACTTCTACTTTCTCTAATAAAAACCTTATTCTTACTCCACACTGATGAAGGCTGGATAGCCGAAACGTTTGTCCCTGTTAAAAAAATGCAGTAAATATTTTGAACTGAAGTCTTGGTGTGTGCGAGTAGGTAGGCCTACCAGTGCGACCCACTACCGTTATTTCTAATAGCAACCTAAAACATGAACCTTGGTTGAAAATATATATTATAATATGTCCTTTAATATTGAAATTGTGAGAACTATAGGCCTACTGATTTAGACGGCATTTTGTAGAATCTGCTGTTAATGGGTGTAGAAACTGTGTCAGTGTGTGACTGCAAGGGGTTAACATTTGCTCTGTCCAACAAACGGATTGCGTAACATCTGGCAGACATTCCACAAGTCTGACCGTGTTGCACATTGGACAGACAGACAGACAGACAGACAGACAGACAGAGACGTCCCCTTGCACGAGTACAAGCTGAAACACCCTGGACAAACAGAGACGTCCCCTTGCACGAGTACAAGCTGAAACACCTTGGACAGACAGAGACGTCCCCTTGCACGAGTACAAGCTGAAACACCTTGGACAGACAGAGACGTCCCCACGAGGACCAACGCTGTCAACCAAAAAGACAAGGTCGTGGAGGACATACAGTAGGTTACTTTACTATAAGATATAGTACTATAGATTATGCTATACTGTACAGTAGATGTTACCAGTTAGTATATATGGCTATGGCCTGTACTAAAATGTACAGTATGTTCAATGGTAGATAGCAACTGCATGCATTTCCTAAAGTATGTATATAATTTCCAAAATGTAAGAAACTAAATCTGTTATAGCTGTGATGTGTGATCTTGTAAAACTTGCTGTTACTTAAAATGTGAGTGCTTTTACTTTGGTACTTTTATATTTTAATCTATTTTGATGCCTATACTTTTTAATACAGAATTCTATTTCAAGTTTTGAATAAAGGACTTGTAACAGAGTATGTTTATATTGTGGTATTGCAATTTTTTACTAAAGTAAAACATGTGAGTACTTTTTCCAGTACAGCTTATGCTGCACATTGTTGATTTAATCAAATCAGGCTGTTTGCATTTAGAGCAAGTTCCCTCCTTTTATGGTGAAGAAAGAGTCGAGTGTTCATTTTGCCAAAGTTGTTGGCATCAACATCTCATTATTGGCAAAACTTGTCAATCCTTTCACAACGAGCAGATCTACAAGTACAGAACGTGTTGCAAACTTGCATCTCAAAGGGCTTGTAGATCTGATATTTATGTGACAAAGTGACAAATTTTGAGCAATTTCAGAACTTTCACATTGGTGCCAATATAGTTTAACTCAATGAAATGTCTTTAATACAGGCGTTCTAACATGTAAACAGAGTATGTTTTTTATTTTGTGTTATTGATACTTATTGATACTATTACTTCCTGGCAGGTAAAATGGTGGAGCTGACTCATATGATTGACAGCGAGGTGTTTTTGGCGTTCTCCACACACGCTACCGTGGTCGTTGTGAAGATGATGCTGATGTCACCACTTACTTCCTACTTCCGTCTGACCAGGAAGGTAGCACGCTTTATACTAATGCCAGCGCTCACTACCTATACTTCCGCTTGACCAGTAAAACAGTGTGCGCTTGTTGGGGGTGATTTATCAACAGTGACCGGCACGGGGTATCTTATCCCTCGCTTATGCATTTTAGACCCAACCTTAATATCGTCTCTGTCGGGTGGAAACCAAAACTATTACTTTCAGGATTCAAATTCAAAAGTAGCAGAAGTAGCAGATCGACAAGCTCAAAACCTCTCAGTAAAATGTACTGTGTACAATGTACCTCGAAAAGCAAGTGATTAGAAAACAACTTGTGATACAGTATGTATTCTTTTATAGGCTATTCCTGGACCGATTATATGACAAAGGTCGCAATCGTTAAATATTGTGTGTTCAAGAGCTTGTTCAGCCTGAAGATAAAGTTGAAAATGAGTTAAGTGCTCGTTTAAAGATGGAGTGCCACAATTTTTTTCCACCCTAAAACATGATCATCAGGTATTATTATAATATAAGGAGGAAGAACTTTTTTCCAAAAAGTGTACAGTATTTGTTAAAATCATGCTTGTATGTGGACACGTCCACCAGTTCATTAAGTATGCCTGGTTTGCCTGGTGGGTGGTGATGAGTGGTGATCCACCTGAACTGAACCATTGCACATAAAAACGACTCCAAGGTGTCTAATGAAGTACTGTCACCTCATAGACACATGAAAAACTGGAAAAATACAAAAATTGTGGCACTCCATCTTTAACTTTAACTAACTATTCATGGGGAGCGTCGGGTTTAAAAACACAGAACATTTCATTTTTACATTTTTACATTTTACAACTTGACCTCTTCTCGTGTGACTTGTCTTGGTCTCCAGGTGTTTGCGAACGTGGAGGACACCAGGTTAGTGTCCGCGGAAGAGGACAGGAAGCTGGTCCGCGTGGACCCGGACGTGGAGCGAGTACGTAGGTACGACTCCGTCTACAAGCTCACGACACGTAGCAGATCTCACATCCGCTATACGTGTGAGAGGGGATTCATTTCGGGATCATGTGTTATACAGAGTCAAGAGTGGACTATACTTGGGGGTACGGTGGTGCAGTCGGTAGTGCTGTCGCCTCACAGCTAAGGTCCTGGGTTCGATTCTCGCTGGGGGCACGGTGGGCGCTGGGGGCGTGCTCTCTCCTCCGCATCATCAGTGCTCATACCCTGGGTGGGGTTGGTAAAAGGGCCTTTCTGTTTAGTAGTCCTGGTCTCTAAACTGCCTCCACCTGACCAGCCAGGGCACCTGATGGAGGGGAAAGGAACTGGTTGGAATAACGTGTTCCACCCATTCCTTCCACACGCTACGTCCAACCGGGGACACTCCCCGTGTCAGGTGATAAGAAGCCAGGTGATAAGAAGCAGCTTTAACTAACTTCTTTCTATGCATGAGGACATGCATAGAAAGAAGCATGAGGTCAGTCCATTGCTCTCCCCAGGTTGGCAGAGGAATTGGATTACATTAGATAATGTCATTATCTTAATACATTAGATAATGACACATGGGTGAAAAAAAGGGTTGCAAAATCGTTGAAATTTAAATAATAAATAAAAAACAATAAGTGTGGATTACTCTGATCCACAGATGTCACCAGAATGATTTGGAGAACGTCGTTCCCTTCGTTCTGATTGGTCTGCTGTATTCTCTGACTGGACCGGACCTGGCCACGGCCCTGATCCACTTCCGGGTCTTTGTGGCATCCCGGATCTGCCACACGGTGGCGTACGTGAGCCCTCTGCCCCAGCCAATCAGAGCCCTGAGCTGGATGACCGGCATGGTGGTCACCTTGTCTATGGCCTACAGGGTGCTCACTACCGCCACCTACCTGTAGAGATGACTTCGCTATCAAACACTGGGTCAGGACCCCTTTGTGGGTCGTGGAAACACTTATGGGTCTCTTTATGTTTTTGTTTCCTACATTTTCCTACATTCCTAATTTCCTACATAATTATTTCAAAATAAAATAAAAGCATGAATAAAAAAACTAAATTCAATGTTTTTCTAGAAATTGTTTAATATTTTTTTTTGAGGGGGGAAATGACAACACACACACACACACACACACACACACACACACACACACGTTTTAAGGTTTATCAGAGATCTTTCTCTCTCTCTCACACACATCCAGAACGACTCCTCATCACATGGTGAAACATGGCATCCATGCTGAGAGGCTCCAGCACAAAGTCTGTCCATCCCAGATGTTTCCTCCGTGTCTGACTGCCAATTATCCTGGAACCTACAATAGATAAATAAACAACCTCTATGTGTACAAATAATCAACACATAATGATGGTAATATTACATGCACCACCCCTAGCCATTGGTAGACAGACCACTCCAGACCGGTCCAATCACCTCCTTTGGAATTAGTTCCAGGATAAACTTCTGTTTTAAACGGACATGCATCTTTTAATTGTACATTTAATTTTAAATACGTCTCTAGATGGGTGCTACACCAGAATGCTGCATGCATGACTTAACATCAGCAAGAGTACACATGTTACCAACAACAATCTGTATGATGCCTTGGGTGAGCCAGAAAATAGCAGCCAGGAGAATGAGACTAACAGGACACTGCCAAAGACACCAAGAGCTGCCAGCCAGCAACGTTAGTGCTGTGGGAACCAACATGCGGGCACCGGTCACGAGGACGTCCGACATTAACATGTGTATGTAAGACACAGGAGCGCAAAGCACAAACAAACTGGCCAGATGTATGGAGATGAGAACCGGGATAACTGGAAGCGACGATGGAGGGCTCGTCTGAGGACAACCTATAGAGAGCATGCATTGTCTATTTGCATCGTTCCCAATTTCCGTCATTCCTAAGCAGGCGTAGGCCGGTGCTCAACGGGCACCTGGCTATTTGCAAAGGAGAAGGAGACACCATGCATAGCTCACCTGTTCCTCGTCGCTGTTAATGACCAGCAGGTGTGAATGCTCCTTTTTACCCTTTCTTCTGGCTTCCATCCACGTTCTCTTTCTCCTGGAGACACGATAACACCTCCAGTTGTTGGTGCAAACTGTACCTTCGGTTTTACACAACAACACAACATGGCACATGTGTTACTGTTATGCAAGGGATAATAAACGCTGCGCCGGTAATTGTTGAGAAATAATGCATGACAGGATGATGACGTAAGTCAAGATGTTTAATCATCCTGAAGGGTATTCTAAAGTAGAGTATATTATCCCGCTTATTACGGGGCTACTTAATACATTAATTAATAAATTGACCCAAAAGTAAGTAAATATTTCCTTATCCTTTCCTTATCAACAAGGAAGTGTTGATCAAATATAATCAATTTTAGGTTACTGCATCGCCAATTTCTCACTCAAAATGTTCAAAAACATTCTTATTGAGAGCAATGTTTAGTTGTGTGTTTGTTTACATGGCTGTCACATTGGATACAGACTAAAATTCACGCAGCGCAGGTCTGTTTAGAGCTGATCGGTCATTATCCAGAAATAGCACACCACTGAATTCAGCGATTGGCCAATCAGAATTAAGCATTCAACCAAGCAGCGTAATAAAAGGTAACAACATGACATGCTGTGTTATAAAACAACATGACACTACAGCACACACACAGCTCAGAAAGAGGAAAGTCTTCAGCATTTAAAATGTCATGCATGCAATATAACACTGGTTTTCAATGTGCTGCCTACGGGGTCAAAAATGGACCCCTAACTCTCAGAGTGAAATTAGCCCTGATGATTTCACAGTGTAGGTTGGGGTCCAAGACATTAAAAAATAAATAAACTTGTTAGGATTCCAATAGTATATATATATATATAGTTAGGAGGGGGGTGCACACTTTTATCCGACATACCATAGGACCGCCAACCTCGGATTAAGGTTGGCGAACATGCGTTAAGGTTGGCAAACATGCGCTACTCCAGTGCTTGCGGTTATGGTTAGGTTAGGGTTAGGTTAGGTTAGACAGTCGGAACTATAGCTTTAGTTCCTGTTAGGAGGATCCAAGTGGAGTGCAACCATAGAGTATTAAAAGGATAGAGACTAAACTGGCGCGAAGATCCGCTCCCTCTGCTATTCATGTCAGTGGAAGTTGCTCAGTGGCGTTTTGAAGCACCCGGAAGGCTGCCGGAAGTACCGTCTATTTCCGCATTTTTCGCTGATTCAGCATTTGGGCACCAAATTTTGGTGCCCAAATGCGGAAGTGCAGCTGGGCTTTAACATTGAGCGCTCGGTTGCACGGGGTTTCCTCGTCAAGAATCCACGGGTCCGCCTGCAGTCCTTCCTCTTACCACTAGGGCCCAGCGCTTCAACATTGGAGTGCCCCTTGAGTGCAACTCTGAAAGTATACTCGATAGAACCAAATTGAACGAAGTTGATTTTGTCGACTAAATTTTATTTTCACTTTGATATTTGCTGAAAATAGCCGATCTTCTAGCTCAGAGCGCAAAACACGTATAAAATGACTTCTGGATCTCTTCTCCACTAGTCCCTCCCTAACATTTAGTCTAGTTGTCAATGTATATTTATAGTCTTAGTTTTAGTCATCATAACAGTATTAAACACTACAGCAGGGTTCCCCAATAGGCGGCCCGCGGGCCATTTGCGGCCCACAGAGCGCCCCCTTGTGGCCCATGAAAGAATTTCCAAAAGAAAAACAATATATATATATTTTTTTTCTTTTTTTTTTTAAGGGTCCCAGATATAAATGGCATTAAATGGGGGTCAGTAGCCTATGCATGTCAAACTGGGCATCCTTTTCAAATGGGGTCTTGCCCTGAAAATGAATTTTCAGGGCAAGACCTCGACCTCGCGCGTGCAGACTCGGCCCCCAGCCTGGTACGCTAGTCAAAATATGGCCCTTGAGGAAAATGAATTGGGGAACCCTGCACTACAGTGTGTTACAGACACACATATGCATGTTGGAGACTTCTGGTTCAGTTGAGTTAGCACAAAACATCAGCCAGTTATCTACAGTAGGTAGTGGGAAAATACTTTATAGTATTTTGCTTACCAAACATGTGGTGTAAGTGTAACTCCTCCATTTCTTTGCTGAGGTTGTATGTACCATTTATCGTGGTCCTTCTTCAAGTTGACCATCTCTGCCCGTAGCTGATTTCTATCTATATTGACTGTCAGAATAGGAATAACAATTATGATTTATGTCTTTATTGACTGTCATAGAGCATGAATAATAACGCAAATGCATCAAAACATACTATGTGTGTGTGTGTGTGTGTGTGTGTGTGTGTGTGCATGCGTGCGTGCGTGCACTCACATTGTACAGTCACTACAGTGAGTCCTATAACCACGGTCAGCAGTAGAAAACACATCAGTCCTAAACACACTGCAGCTCTGAAGGAAGCAGTGTGTTCCCCATGGTCAGGGACTGAAAAAACAAGTTATCAGACATAAATTAACCTTTGCATGGTCATCAAGGCTAGGTCAAGTGCTGCAGGCTTAGCACTAATAGCTTGTAATGAATAATTATCGTCTCTGTCGGCCTGTCGGGTGGAAACTTCATATGTCCAAAATAGGGATGTGCAATTAATCGGTCATCACATCGGTATCGGCCGATTATGTTAAAAAATAAACAAAAAAGCCTGAAAAAAGCCTTTTGTGATGATGAAGACTGCAGATTCTATCAGTGTGTCCAGGGGAAGCTTTCAAAACAAAATTGCCAATTTCTAAATAAAAATACAACATTCAAGTTGTTTATGTTGGGATATGGGCCAACATTTCAATAAAGATGCATCCCTAGTTTTGGAATAAAGAGGCTTTTTTTTAATTCAGTGGTTGTACCCTTTTTTCAGAATGGACAAAAGTAGCCCTAGTCCAAAACAGTTAGTCAAGTAGGGCGCCAATTAAAAAAAATTAAGTTAAAATATGAGGTTTCTGATCGACAGCAACAATATGTAGGCTATTATGTATATACGTTAGCTTGTGGGTTATACTCTATCCCAGTGGTTCTCAACCAGTGGTCCTCAACCAGTGGTCCGGGGACCACCAGTAGTCCTTGAGGGGGTTTCAGGTGGTCCCCAGGCTGCTAAATGGAGAGTTGGTAAGCAAATGGACCCTTACAGATCTTTAACTCTTGGGTGTAAAATGAGACCCTTACGGGTCCATGTCCAAATATTCAAAGTTATAAATGCCAAATAAATAATGGACCGATATGCAAAGTTTTGAAAACCTGCACTTCTCTATCCTGTTGTATTGTGTGTGTGTGTGTGTGTGTGTGTGTGTGTGTGTGTGTGTGTGTGTGCATTCCTACCTGGCAGCTGACTCGTCCCAGGGTCCTGCATGTCGTTTGAAGTGTTCTCCACCACCCAAGGGTTTTCATATATGGTCAGATTGTCTTGAGACACGTAGATGCTCACTATCTTTTCCACCTCAAGGTGGAACTGCTCTGCGGTGGCATCTTTCTCGCCGCCAGGATGTTCCTCAGACATCGTTTTTGTTCTTCAAATAGGTTTCTATACTATAACGACCACAAAATATGTCCTGTAATTTAGACTTTATTTCTCTGTCTCTGCTCAACCCTGGTCCACTTGTCTCTGGTCTGTTTTTACTGATATCTAATACTGTGATTGTAGTATAATAAGCTCTTCTCTGGTCTGTTTTTACTTCAATCTATACTGTGATTGTAGTAGAAAATCCTCGTCTCTGGTCTGTTTTTATTGCAATCGACTGTGTTCTCTGCTGTGTTCTATGTCAACACTACTTACTGTGTTTGTAGAAGAGAAAGGGAACCATTTAAGTCACAACAGGGAAGTATAGTTGTAGATGTGTATTGTGTACCGTATAGAGGAAGTTATAGCTGACGCAGGTGACCTGTTGGGTTTCACCTGAGCATCTGAACTTACTGTATAGTATAGTTTTAGTCACCAAAATCAACACTATTACGGAGCGACACAAATGTGCAAACATTTGGCATCCATTTATTTCTAAGACGTGATTCATACTCCTATTTTAGAGCCGAATAAAAGTCGGTTCGGCTCTGTAGAGCCTACAATGTGACGTCATTTGAGGTTCGGGCGGGTCTAAAGTCGTCTCTTCGGTGCTACTGAAAATTTCTGACGAGCCGAAATCATTTTGGTACTACAGCGGTAAAATAGGAGTATGGCCCAGGCGGTGGCGTAACCGTCTGGGAACCCGACTGGTAATCCAGTCGCAGTGTGCCACGGGTTCGACTCCCGAGCCCGACACGGCCTTTACTGCATGTCTTCCCCCATCTCTCTCCCGTTTCCTGTCAGCCTACTGTCTGTCCCTTCAAAAAACCAATAAAAGGCGTAAGCCGCAAACAAATATCTTTAAAAATAAATAAATAGGAGTATGAATCGGCCCTAAGGCATTACTCAGATGAAGGCCATCAGGATAAAATGGAAGGTCCCAAAACAGATACAAAAGGGTGAATAATTCACATCTCCGTGAACGCAACAGTGTGGGTTGTGCACCGGAGATGTAAACAGAGGCTGCTGCTGAAGATATTAAGCAGACATATAAAATAGATTGGTTTGTTCTGAATAACGATCATTGGTCTCCACATGAAGGACAATCATTATGACGAAGGAGGGTAGAGAAGCCAGGAATGCAGGGATTTTGTCAAGGAGTTCAGCAGTGGTTGCTCCAGGAAAACAGTCTGTATTTATGTTAACAAATTGGATATGCCTAATGATTGAGCCACCGATAAGTAGCGCAGTGGAGGAGGGGAGGGGATGGAGTGGCCATACAGGGGTGTGACAGAATAGGTTTGGGGGTTAATAATAATAATAATAACTTGAAAGAAACCCAAGGACGCTTTAAAATACAGAAAAAGAAAACAAACAAACTAATTGCCAAAAGCCAACAAATGTCTCTTCAGTGGAGACTTGAAGGAGTCCAATGTAGGTGTCTGGCGAAACTCCAAGGGGAGAGAATTCCAGAGGACTGCCACATTGAAAGCTCTATCGCTGAGGGTCCACTTTTTTGTGTGACTGGTTGGTGGCAAGTGGGACGTCTGCAGTGGTTGATGGCAAGTGAGACCCCCACTCTGGGAGTGGGGGTCACTCTGGCAGTGTTTCCCTGGTTTCACATGGAGTGACCCCACTGGTGATGTTATCATTGTCCGCAGCTGTGTCCAGTACACTTTTGGAAGGGGTGGGCGAGGGCTGGGGTTTAGTAGGGGAACTCGGGAAACTCGGGGAGAGCAGGGGGAGTTAAGGGCTTTTCCCCCGGATGAGTCCTCATATGTCTTTTCAGTGTATGATTTGTAGTAAAGCTTTTACCACATACAAAGCAAGAAAAGGGTGTGTCCCCGGTATGAGTACGCATGTGTGTTTTCAGTGATTGATTTGTAGTAAAGCTTTTACCACATATAAAGCAAGAAAAGGGTGTGTCCCCGGTATGAGTACGCATGTGCGTTTTCAGAGTTTGAAATAAGCTAAAGCTTTTGCTACAAACTAAACAAGCAAATGGCTTTTCCCCTGTATGAGTCCTCATGTGTGATTTCAGAAGTCCAGATTGCTTAAAGCTTTTGCTACAAAATGAACATGCAAAAGGCTTTTCCCCTGTATGATTCCTCATGTGCGTTTTCAGATTATGCGATAAGCTAAAGTTTTTCCTACAAACTAAACAAGCAAATGGCTTTTCCCCTGTATGAGTCCTCATGTGTGATTTCAGAAGTCCAGATTGCTTAAAGCTTTTGCTACAAACTGAACACGCAAAAGGTTTTTCCCCTGTATGATTCCTCATGTGCGTTTTCAGACTTTGAGAATAGCTAAAGGTTTTGCTACAAACTAAACAAGCAAATGGCTTTTCCCCTGTATGAATCCTCATGTGTGTTTTCAGATTTTTACATTCCCTAAAGCTTTTGCTACAAACAGAACAAACAAAGGGCTTGTCCCCTGTATGAGTCCCCATGTGTGTTTTCAGATGTCCAAATTGGTTAAAACTTTTGATACAAACTGAACAAGCAAAGGGCTTGTCCCCTTTATGAGTCCTCTTGTGTGTTTTCAGATCTTGAGATCGGCTAAAGCCTTTTTGACAAACGGAACAAGCAAAGGGTTTGTCTCCTGTATGGGTACTCCAGTCATCACTGTCTTCAGTAATGTCAGATTCAAAACTGTGTGAAGAGAGGAACTGGTCATAACTAGTTGGTTGTGATGTTCCACAGTGCTCTACATCAGCTTGTGTTTTCATGTGTTGAGTTGAGGTACTGGCTAGAGGCTCTGTCTCTCTGTTTTCATCATCATCTTCACTTTTCACTGATAGTAATGTCAACCATGACCCTGCAGCCTGCTCTGGTCTTTGAAGTAACTCCTTCTCCTGTTCATCTTTAATCTGTGGAGGTTCTAGTTTCACCTGGACCAGAATGGGACTCATCTCCTGCTTTTCCTCTTTAATCTGTGGAGGTTCTAGTTTCACCTGGACCAGAATGGGTCTCATCTCCTGCTGTTGTTCTTTAATCTGTGGAGGTTCTAGTTTCACCTGGGCCGGACTGGGACTCGTCTCCTGCTGTTCCTCTTTCATCTGTGGAGGTTCTAGTTTCACCTGGGCCGGACTGGGACTCATCTCCTGCTGTTCCTCTTCCATCTGTGGAGGTTCTAGTTTCACCTGGGCCGGACTGGGACTCATCTGCTGTTCAGGGGAAACCTTCTCTTTACACACAGGAAGGAGTGTGAGATCTACGAGGAGGAGAGAGGACGTAACATCAGCAGAGAACAAATCAATTTCTGATTGTATCAACCAATTGGTTTATTTTGTATTGATTATTGTAATTAGCTGGGGGCGAACTTGTAAGAAATCACCAAGATTTGGCTTTTGGTGACACCCCCAAGCTGAACCCAGACAAGACTGAGCTTCTCTTCTTCCCAGCTAAGTCCTGCCCTATGCGGGAGCTAACTATTTCCGTAGACAACGCCCTGGTAACGTCTGTCCCAACAGCCAGGAATCTTGGTGTTGTCCTGGACAGTCAGCTCTCGTTCAAAACTCACATCACAGCTGTCACTCGATCCTGTAGGTTCACACTCTATAACATACGACGAATTAGACCGTTCCTCACCCAGGAATCAGCCCAGCTCCTAATCGAGACAACAGTCTTGTCAAAACTCGACTATTGTAACTCCCTCCTTACTGGCCTACCAGCATGCACACTTAAGCCTCTCCAGCTGATCCAAAATGCCGCAGCTCGCTTGGTCTTCAACCAGCCAAAATTCTCACATGTCTCCCCCCTGCTCCGCTCCCTCCACTGGCTCCCGGTCGCTGCCCGCACAGAATATAAAACTCTGATGCTGGCATTCAAAGCAACCAAAGGTATGGCTCCCCCATATCTTGCAAGTATGATTGAACCCTACAAACCCTCCCGCGCACTCAGATCAGCCAACACAGGGAAGCTGGAAGTACCCTCACTAAAAACGCCGGGACAACGCTCCACACGTCCCAGACTCTTCTCCCTTCTGGCTCCAAAACTGTGGAATGCACTTCCCATTGCAGTCAGAACTGCAGCATCACTCCCAATCTTCCGCCGTAGTCTGAAAACCCACCTTTTCAGACTCCATCATGGCCTATAGCACTTACCCTACCCCCTTAGATAGCACTTCCGTAGACTTAGATAGCATTTGATACAGACTTATAGCATGTTATGTAGACAGCACTATAATTGCATTGTATATAGTCATAGCACGCCATAGTACATATGTATAGCATAGTAGTATATATATGTATAGTTTCATTATATAGATATTCCACTGTTACTTTCTTAGCTTACGCATGTTTCATGATAAATGCTTTTATGTGATGTATTCCCATGCTTTTGTTCTTGCTTAATGTAAATCGCTCTGGATTAAGAGCGTCTGCTAAATGCCTAAATTGTAAATTGTGGTCTGTTTGCACAGACTCAAATATAGTATCGGTATGGTAGAAAACCAAAATTATTGATTAAAGGGATTTTTCAATGGATTCTGTTACTATTGTGTGTGGTAAATAACATAGGCCTACTAAGATTTTAGGAAAAATGAACAACCAGAAAGGCATCGTTCAAGATGTCATAAACTGTATAGAGTATAGAGTAGCGCAAACGTCGATCACTCTCTGCTGATTTCGGATTGTCTGCAT
>NC_139713.1:26683158-26685658 GCF_964188405.1 Protomyctophum parallelum
TACATTATACATTCTCAGAGATACAAACAGATTGATTAAATGACCACTGAGGTTTTTACTGTGTATACTGTGCTATATGCATTTTGAACCAAGTAGAGTAGACATGTTGCAAGCTCAAACCTGCCTGGCAATTGATGGATTAGTCAAGTGTAGAAATCTTTAGCTGTTAACCGTGATTGATTTACTGTAATAACTGTAATAGTTGCTCATAAAGCCCATTTTTTGTTTATTAACTATCCCACATGAGTCAATAACATATAGGTTTTTCATCGAGTTGTCAAGATCGTAAGCTAAGAGTGTTTTGTTCCACCCTGTTCAGATGACCACGGCCCATTAGAGTGGAGGAATGTTAATGATCCTGAGTGTTTACAGAACGGCAGATGACCACCTAAGTTTGGCAGTTTGGTCTTCTGACCGACTGACTCAAACATGAAAATGCATAGACATGCACGTATAGGTTTAATCAAATTGATCCATTTAATTGTCTATTAATATAAACCAATTAAAATAGAATAACCGATAACCAATTTTTTTAATTAAAAAAAAAAATCTAAAATTTCACAAAATAGCAAAAATAGCCAGTCTACTACCACCTCACTGCGTGTCTCAATGTAATGTGTTGTAAGTTCGTAGATCGGCTATTATTGCTTTTTGCAACACCGTTGTACAACAAAATATCACAATACACAATAATTTTTGTTGAGTGTTGATGTTGTCGTGCAATAAAGTATAAATACATTAGCCATATGTTCGTCAGGGGTAGAGTATGGCATGCTGTATGATTGAGTTACTGAGTAAATGAGATTATCCCATTATGTCTTCTTTTTTTTCTTTAAAGATATTTTGGGGGTCTTTTTGCCTATATTGATAGATCACAGTATAGCTTGACAAAGTGGACAGGAAACGGGGAGAGAGATGGGGGAACATAAAGGACTAACGGGGAGAGAGATGGGGGAACATAATTCAATTCAATTCAATTCAATTGAGCTTTGTTGTCACGAGAAAACATACGTTTACATTGGCAAAGCAAGTGTTAACATATAATAAAACACGTTGAAAATGGGGAAAGTATATATAGTTAGAGGGGATACCGCATTGTATAAATGGAGCTGTTTCACATTGTGTCGTTATATATACAGGGTATAAAGCTTCCTGGAAACAAAAAAGATTGCGGCCATTACAGGACTCTCTGGAGCGCGGATCATCGATATGCAACTTTGTTTCGTTTTTTTTTCCCGGTCCAAGATGGAGGTTGCCTAACATGTAACTATGACACAGCTAGAGGAGGCCTAATATAAAGACCGTTGCCCGGACATACACAAGATTGGCATTAAAGTGCTAGTGTATGGCACGAAAAGTATTACATCGTATACAAAACAGCCTCAGATTTAAAATGTGTTAGCAGGTAGCACTGAGCAGTATACTGTAGGTCTTTTAGGTCTACTTGGTACAGATAGTAGTCCTTTGTGCTTGTATTCCATTGGCTAACCTTCTTTTATCAGTTAGAAATTCCCTGATGACAGTTCAAAATTGTGTTTGCACTCACAGATGTAAATGCTCAACCATTTGCAACATATTCGATACACATACTGAGTGGACACGAAATTCAGATCGAATATATATCCAGGTGGTTATTGGTTACTGTAATGACCTTAATATATGTGGCCCGGTGGCCGTGAACGTAATAATAATTCAAATTACCGTAATCCTTAAAAAAGTGGGGGGGACCACCAAACCAAAAGTCCTTTGGCCACCCTATTTTGGCGGTGACATGATTGGTGTGGTACTGTGGTTCCCAATGCAGTGGGCGTAGGCCTTTAGCAGCCCTTCTCGCCGCTGTTCTATCAACGTCCTTGCATTTAGAAAACGGTGACCAGACATCCCGGTTTGGCTGAGATTGTCCAAATTTCAACAAGTTGGGTGTCCAGAGTCCCGACAAATGTCTCTAAAACACTCAAATGTCTTGGTTTTCACTACAGTTAAAATAAAAGTACTTGTTTGAATGCTTACATAGATGGATACAAAGAACAAATTCAAATAAATTGTCATAAGTCATGAAATGAGCAGATCGAGTGATTTAAGTGATTTTATGTTTTTTGAACCGTGAATTGTAGAAGTCCCCAGACGTATTGGTATAGGCGGAGACCTCCAATCGTCTGTCAACGCCAGATATGTTCTTCAGCCATGAACCCCACTTTTGTGCAATAACATTTTAATGATATTTATTGGCATCATTGTGAAAGCATTGTGTTGCTCTGTGGTTGGTCGTGTGGTGGACCACTAACTAGTCCCATGTGCTGCTTTTCCCAGGGTTCTCATTGGTTCACCGCTATCAGGCCAGCCCGCCAAGCGTACAGGAGACGTATACAAGTGCCCTGTGGGGCGGGGCGATAACACTTGCATCAAACTGGAGCTGCCAAGTAAGAACACTGTGTGTGTGTGTGTGTGTGTGTGTGTGTGTGTGTGTGTGTGTGTGTGTGTGTGTGTGTGTGTGTGTGTG